>NC_143390.1:43397803-43549318 GCF_980474605.1 Leiobunum rupestre
CGATCCTCTATTTTCACATGTGTTTGAGTGGGGAAGTTTGCGCTCCTATATTTTCACTGGATTTTGGGTGGTGAAATTGGCGATCCTCTATTTTCACATGTGTTTGAGTGGGGAAGTTTGCGCTCCTATATTTTCACTGGATTTTGGGTGGTGAAATTTGCGATCCTCTATTTTCACATGTGTTTGAGTGGGGAAGTTTGCGCTCCTATATTTTCACTGGATTTTGGGTGGTGAAATTTGCGATCCTCTATTTTCACATGTGTTTGAGTGGGGAAGTTTGCGCTCCTATATTTTCACTGGATTTTGGGTGGTGAAATTTGCGATCCTCTATTTTCACATGTGTTTGAGTGCGGAAGTTTGCGCTCCTATATTTTCACTGGATTTTGGGTGGTGAAATTTGCGATCCTCTATTTTCACATGTGTTTGAGTGGGGAAGTTTGCGCTCCTATATTTTCACTGGATTTTGGGTGGTGAAATTTGCGATCCTCTATTTTCACATGTGTTTGAGTGGGGAAGTTTGCGCTCCTATATTTTCACTGGATTTTGGGTGGTGAAATTTGCGATCCTCTATTTTCACATGTGTTTGAGTGGGGAAGTTTGCGCTCCTATATTTTCACTGGATTTTGGGTGGTGAAATTTGCGATCCTCTATTTTCACATGTGTTTGAGTGGGGAAGTTTGCGCTCCTATATTTTCACTGGATTTTGGGTGGTGAAATTTGCGATCCTCTATTTTCACATGTGTTTGAGTGCGGAAGTTTGCGCTCCTATATTTTCACTGGATTTTGGGTGGTGAAATTTGCGATCCTCTATTTTCACATGTGTTTGAGTGGGGAAGTTTGCGCTCCTATATTTTCACTGGATTTTGGGTGGTGAAATTTGCGATCCTCTATTTTCACATGTGTTTGAGTGGGGAAGTTTGCGCTCCTATATTTTCACTGGATTTTGGGTGGTGAAATTTGCGATCCTCTATTTTCACATGTGTTTGAGTGGGGAAGTTTGCGCTCCTATATTTTCACTGGATTTTGGGTGGTGAAATTTGCGATCCTCTATTTTCACATGTGTTTGAGTGCGGAAGTTTGCGCTCCTATATTTTCACTGGATTTTGGGTGGTGAAATTTGCGATCCTCTATTTTCACATGTGTTTGAGTGGGGAAGTTTGCGCTCCTATATTTTCACTGGATTTTGGGTGGTGAAATTTGCGATCCTCTATTTTCACATGTGTTTGAGTGGGGAAGTTTGCGCTCCTATATTTTCACTGGATTTTGGGTGGTGAAATTTGCGATCCTCTATTTTCACATGTGTTTGAGTGGGGAAGTTTGCGCTCCTATATTTTCACTGGATTTTGGGTGGTGAAATTTGCGATCCTCTATTTTCACATGTGTTTGAGTGGGGAAGTTTGCGCTCCTATATTTTCACTGGATTTTGGGTGGTGAAATTTGCGATCCTCTATTTTCACATGTGTTTGAGTGGGGAAGTTTGCGCTCCTATATTTTCACTGGATTTTGGGTGGTGAAATTTGCGATCCTCTATTTTCACATGTGTTTGAGTGGGGAAGTTTGCGCTCCTATATTTTCACTGGATTTTGGGTGGTGAAATTTGCGATCCTCTATTTTCACATGTGTTTGAGTGGGGAAGTTTGCGCTCCTATATTTTCACTGGATTTTGGGTGGTGAAATTTGCGATCCTCTATTTTCACATGTGTTTGAGTGGGGAAGTTTGCGCTCCTATATTTTCACTGGATTTTGGGTGGTGAAATTTGCGATCCTCTATTTTCACATGTGTTTGAGTGGGGAAGTTTGCGCTCCTATATTTTCACTGGATTTTGGGTGGTGAAATTTGCGATCCTCTATTTTCACATGTGTTTGAGTGGGGAAGTTTGCGCTCCTATATTTTCACTGGATTTTGGGTGGTGAAATTTGCGATCCTCTATTTTCACATGTGTTTGAGTGGGGAAGTTTGCGCTCCTATATTTTCACTGGATTTTGGGTGGTGAAATTTGCGATCCTCTATTTTCACATGTGTTTGAGTGGGGAAGTTTGCGCTCCTATATTTTCACTGGATTTTGGGTGGTGAAATTTGCGATCCTCTATTTTCACATGTGTTTGAGTGGGGAAGTTTGCGCTCCTATATTTTCACTGGATTTTGGGTGGTGAAATTTGCGATCCTCTATTTTCACATGTGTTTGAGTGCGGAAGTTTGCGCTCCTATATTTTCACTGGATTTTGGGTGGTGAAATTTGCGATCCTCTATTTTCACATGTGTTTGAGTGGGGAAGTTTGCGCTCCTATATTTTCACTGGATTTTGGGTGGTGAAATTTGCGATCCTCTATTTTCACATGTGTTTGAGTGCGGAAGTTTGCACTCCTATATTTTCACTGGATTTTGGGTGGTGAAATTTGCGATCCTCTATTTTCACATGTGTTTGAGTGGGGAAGTTTGCGCTCCTATATTTTCACTGGATTTTGGGTGGTGAAATTTGCGATCCTCTATTTTCACATGTGTTTGAGTGGGGAAGTTTGCACTCCTATATTTTCACTGGATTTTGGGTGGTGAAATTTGCGATCCTCTATTTTCACATGTGTTTGAGTGGGGAAGTTTGCGCTCCTATATTTTCACTGGATTTTGGGTGGTGAAATTTGCGATCCTCTATTTTCACATGTGTTTGAGTGGGGAAGTTTGCGCTCCTATATTTTCACTGGATTTTGGGTGGTGAAATTTGCGATCCTCTATTTTCACATGTGTTTGAGTGGGGAAGTTTGCGCTCCTATATTTTCACTGGATTTTGGGTGGTGAAATTTGCGATCCTCTATTTTCACATGTGTTTGAGTGGGGAAGTTTGCGCTCCTATATTTTCACTGGATTTTGGGTGGTGAAATTTGCGATCCTCTATTTTCACATGTGTTTGAGTGGGGAAGTTTGCGCTCCTATATTTTCACTGGATTTTGGGTGGTGAAATTTGCGATCCTCTATTTTCACATGTGTTTGAGTGGGGAAGTTTGCGCTCCTATATTTTCACTGGATTTTGGGTGGTGAAATTTGCGATCCTCTATTTTCACATGTGTTTGAGTGGGGAAGTTTGCGCTCCTATATTTTCACTGGATTTTGGGTGGTGAAATTTGCGATCCTCTATTTTCACATGTGTTTGAGTGGGGAAGTTTGCGCTCCTATATTTTCACTGGATTTTGGGTGGTGAAATTTGCGATCCTCTATTTTCACATGTGTTTGAGTGGGGAAGTTTGCGCTCCTATATTTTCACTGGATTTTGGGTGGTGAAATTTGCGATCCTCTATTTTCACATGTGTTTGAGTGGGGAAGTTTGCGCTCCTATATTTTCACTGGATTTTGGGTGGTGAAATTTGCGATCCTCTATTTTCACATGTGTTTGAGTGCGGAAGTTTGCGCTCCTATATTTTCACTGGATTTTGGGTGGTGAAATTTGCGATCCTCTATTTTCACATGTGTTTGAGTGGGGAAGTTTGCGCTCCTATATTTTCACTGGATTTTGGGTGGTGAAATTTGCGATCCTCTATTTTCACATGTGTTTGAGTGGGGAAGTTTGCGCTCCTATATTTTCACTGGATTTTGGGTGGTGAAATTTGCGATCCTCTATTTTCACATGTGTTTGAGTGGGGAAGTTTGCGCTCCTATATTTTCACTGGATTTTGGGTGGTGAAATTTGCGATCCTCTATTTTCACATGTGTTTGAGTGGGGAAGTTTGCGCTCCTATATTTTCACTGGATTTTGGGTGGTGAAATTTGCGATCCTCTATTTTCACATGTGTTTGAGTGCGGAAGTTTGCGCTCCTATATTTTCACTGGATTTTGGGTGGTGAAATTTGCGATCCTCTATTTTCACATGTGTTTGAGTGGGGAAGTTTGCGCTCCTATATTTTCACTGGATTTTGGGTGGTGAAATTTGCGATCCTCTATTTTCACATGTGTTTGAGTGGGGAAGTTTGCGCTCCTATATTTTCACTGGATTTTGGGTGGTGAAATTTGCGATCCTCTATTTTCACATGTGTTTGAGTGGGGAAGTTTGCGCTCCTATATTTTCACTGGATTTTGGGTGGTGAAATTTGCGATCCTCTATTTTCACATGTGTTTGAGTGCGGAAGTTTGCGCTCCTATATTTTCACTGGATTTTGGGTGGTGAAATTTGCGATCCTCTATTTTCACATGTGTTTGAGTGGGGAAGTTTGCGCTCCTATATTTTCACTGGATTTTGGGTGGTGAAATTTGCGATCCTCTATTTTCACATGTGTTTGAGTGGGGAAGTTTGCGCTCCTATATTTTCACTGGATTTTGGGTGGTGAAATTTGCGATCCTCTATTTTCACATGTGTTTGAGTGGGGAAGTTTGCGCTCCTATATTTTCACTGGATTTTGGGTGGTGAAATTTGCGATCCTCTATTTTCACATGTGTTTGAGTGGGGAAGTTTGCGCTCCTATATTTTCACTGGATTTTGGGTGGTGAAATTTGCGATCCTCTATTTTCACATGTGTTTGAGTGGGGAAGTTTGCGCTCCTATATTTTCACTGGATTTTGGGTGGTGAAATTTGCGATCCTCTATTTTCACATGTGTTTGAGTGGGGAAGTTTGCGCTCCTATATTTTCACTGGATTTTGGGTGGTGAAATTTGCGATCCTCTATTTTCACATGTGTTTGAGTGGGGAAGTTTGCGCTCCTATATTTTCACTGGATTTTGGGTGGTGAAATTTGCGATCCTCTATTTTCACATGTGTTTGAGTGGGGAAGTTTGCGCTCCTATATTTTCACTGGATTTTGGGTGGTGAAATTTGCGATCCTCTATTTTCACATGTGTTTGAGTGGGGAAGTTTGCGCTCCTATATTTTCACTGGATTTTGGGTGGTGAAATTTGCGATCCTCTATTTTCACATGTGTTTGAGTGGGGAAGTTTGCGCTCCTATATTTTCACTGGATTTTGGGTGGTGAAATTTGCGATCCTCTATTTTCACATGTGTTTGAGTGGGGAAGTTTGCGCTCCTATATTTTCACTGGATTTTGGGTGGTGAAATTTGCGATCCTCTATTTTCACATGTGTTTGAGTGGGGAAGTTTGCGCTCCTATATTTTCACTGGATTTTGGGTGGTGAAATTTGCGATCCTCTATTTTCACATGTGTTTGAGTGGGGAAGTTTGCGCTCCTATATTTTCACTGGATTTTGGGTGGTGAAATTTGCGATCCTCTATTTTCACATGTGTTTGAGTGCGGAAGTTTGCGCTCCTATATTTTCACTGGATTTTGGGTGGTGAAATTTGCGATCCTCTATTTTCACATGTGTTTGAGTGGGGAAGTTTGCGCTCCTATATTTTCACTGGATTTTGGGTGGTGAAATTTGCGATCCTCTATTTTCACATGTGTTTGAGTGCGGAAGTTTGCACTCCTATATTTTCACTGGATTTTGGGTGGTGAAATTTGCGATCCTCTATTTTCACATGTGTTTGAGTGGGGAAGTTTGCGCTCCTATATTTTCACTGGATTTTGGGTGGTGAAATTTGCGATCCTCTATTTTCACATGTGTTTGAGTGGGGAAGTTTGCACTCCTATATTTTCACTGGATTTTGGGTGGTGAAATTTGCGATCCTCTATTTTCACATGTGTTTGAGTGGGGAAGTTTGCGCTCCTATATTTTCACTGGATTTTGGGTGGTGAAATTTGCGATCCTCTATTTTCACATGTGTTTGAGTGGGGAAGTTTGCGCTCCTATATTTTCACTGGATTTTGGGTGGTGAAATTTGCGATCCTCTATTTTCACATGTGTTTGAGTGGGGAAGTTTGCGCTCCTATATTTTCACTGGATTTTGGGTGGTGAAATTTGCGATCCTCTATTTTCACATGTGTTTGAGTGGGGAAGTTTGCGCTCCTATATTTTCACTGGATTTTGGGTGGTGAAATTTGCGATCCTCTATTTTCACATGTGTTTGAGTGGGGAAGTTTGCGCTCCTATATTTTCACTGGATTTTGGGTGGTGAAATTTGCGATCCTCTATTTTCACATGTGTTTGAGTGGGGAAGTTTGCGCTCCTATATTTTCACTGGATTTTGGGTGGTGAAATTTGCGATCCTCTATTTTCACATGTGTTTGAGTGGGGAAGTTTGCGCTCCTATATTTTCACTGGATTTTGGGTGGTGAAATTTGCGATCCTCTATTTTCACATGTGTTTGAGTGGGGAAGTTTGCGCTCCTATATTTTCACTGGATTTTGGGTGGTGAAATTTGCGATCCTCTATTTTCACATGTGTTTGAGTGGGGAAGTTTGCGCTCCTATATTTTCACTGGATTTTGGGTGGTGAAATTTGCGATCCTCTATTTTCACATGTGTTTGAGTGGGGAAGTTTGCGCTCCTATATTTTCACTGGATTTTGGGTGGTGAAATTTGCGATCCTCTATTTTCACATGTGTTTGAGTGGGGAAGTTTGCGCTCCTATATTTTCACTGGATTTTGGGTGGTGAAATTTGCGATCCTCTATTTTCACATGTGTTTGAGTGGGGAAGTTTGCGCTCCTATATTTTCACTGGATTTTGGGTGGTGAAATTTGCGATCCTCTATTTTCACATGTGTTTGAGTGGGGAAGTTTGCGCTCCTATATTTTCACTGGATTTTGGGTGGTGAAATTTGCGATCCTCTATTTTCACATGTGTTTGAGTGGGGAAGTTTGCGCTCCTATATTTTCACTGGATTTTGGGTGGTGAAATTTGCGATCCTCTATTTTCACATGTGTTTGAGTGCGGAAGTTTGCGCTCCTATATTTTCACTGGATTTTGGGTGGTGAAATTTGCGATCCTCTATTTTCACATGTGTTTGAGTGGGGAAGTTTGCGCTCCTATATTTTCACTGGATTTTGGGTGGTGAAATTTGCGATCCTCTATTTTCACATGTGTTTGAGTGCGGAAGTTTGCACTCCTATCTCTTCATTCTTTTTTGAGCAGATAAATTTAACGTGCTACCATTTGGTTCTTTATTGAGTAGAGCAATTTGCGATCCTCTCTGCTCGCTCTTTTTTTGAGAGGTGAAATTGGCGATTCTACCTAGAGAATTACTCTCGCTCTCTAGGTCCAGTATTAGGATTGTTTTTGGCCTACTTACAGGCCACTGCCATCTTAACAGACATTTAACGCTTATCGGGGTCAGTGATGACCCGATTTGCAGATCTTGTCTAGCTGAGGAGGAAACTGCCTCGCATGTACGCTGTAGCTGCGATTACTATGCAGCCCAGAGGTTTGAGCATTTGGGTATGCATCGGTTGGAGACGTATGACGTCTCTAATATCACGGCCGGGCAGATTTTAAGCTTTATGTCGGCAACAGGACTTATTTAAGTCAACCAGTTTGGGGATGCACAATGGACCTTAGGTCGAAGTGTTTGGCTTGCCACCCCACTCAATAATAATAATAATAATACCTTTTGACTCTGTTTAATAAGGAATTTTGCGCTCCTCAATTTTCATTTTATTTTTAGAAGCGTATTTTGCTCTTTATTGTGAGGGCCAATAACTGTTTGATTTCGCCATATTTTCTGTCGACCGATTTGAAAAATACACGGTTTTTAATAATTAATGGTATAAATTAAATAGCAGTATTATAGCATCGGTGTTTACGCTAGGAGAGAGCTAAATTTAAACAAAGGTTTCCTTGAGAAGACAACGAAGACGACCAGGTTTTGTTATTCGCTGAAGGGAATTGAGTGAACAGATGGACCGCTTCATTTGTTACGACCCAGGTTTCTATTTCAGGCATCGATCCCAAATTCCAACACGTTATCTTAAAATAGGGCCCTTAAGTATTGCAATACCCGAAGTTTAAATGTTCGCTGTATTACCGTAATCGAGAAAAAATATTGTAAAGATAAAACTGCTGGATTTTTGATGGAAACTTGTAAAAACCAAAAAAAAACAATGAGGGGGTCAATTAATTATGAAAATTATTAAAATTATTTATTTCAATATATTTTCTATATATATATCCTACCGTTTTCCAAGGTTTAAATTCGGTTTTCTGAAGTGATTAACAACATTTTGGCGTATCATTTTTCTTAATTTTCGATGTAAAAATCATGTAATGTTTCGTTAAATTTAGGTTTTCCTTTGTGCGGGTGTTTTTCTCTTCGTGTGAAATAATTTGTATATTCCCGAACTCGCGACTTCTTTTTTATATTGTTCTTTCAGTCATTCGGCTGTACATTTGTAATTTTTATTATTTTGTTTAGTTGCCAAACTTTTACTATATTGCTTAATTTTTATTATACATTTAAAAGACATTTAGGTTTTTATTTCTCTGTTTTTGCCGAGCCAAAGGTTAATTAGCGTTGGTGTTGAATGGTTGATCAGTGGTTTTTTTTAAACTCTCACTTTCCTTCGTGTGTTCAGTTGCATCGTATTATTAATATTTATAGATTTGGCTATTTTCCCCGTCTCAGTCGTTTAAATTTTATTTAAGTGGGTTTGGTAAGTTTTTCTTGTAGTTTTCCCTAGTGTCACTGTCTAGGTTTTCATTTCCGTATTTGCGACGTTTTTATTCTCGGTTTTTATTTGTATTATCGCCTAGGAGTATGAAAGGGGACTTCTGGAGTGCAGTGGCGTAGTGAGGTTATTTGGCACCCAGGGCCAAACTCCAAAATTTGCGCCCCCGCCCCTCCCCACCTACGCCGGCTCCAATTTCCGCCATAAAATTCCTGGTTTTTAAACGAAACCTTATCATTATCAATAACCAAATAAATATTAATTTAATTGATATATTAAAAAAATTTCAAGTTTCCAATACCCGCTTTAATACTTTAGGCGCCTCTTTGGCGCCCCCCTGACCATCGGCGCCCGGGGCTTATGCCCCCTGCCCCCCCTCACTACGCCTCTGCTGGAGTGGAAATCGGGGTGCAGCATGAATGCCAACCTCAAGCTCTTGGACATAAGTTAAAAATTCATATCTAGGGTAGAAAATTTGCAACCTTTTCAAAATTTCAGCTTCGGTTCTTTCAATCGGGCTGGGAACACGTGGGAATGTTTATTTGATTTTACGGATTATTAAATAGGCGATACTATAAAGTAAATCTGGTTTTAACCAACTTGTTAAAATGATAAAACAAAATCACGTGACTACCTTTTCACAGCCAACTTCGATTCGGTAACTCTTGTAAATAGTTGGCCGTACGACGGTAAAGAAAAAAAATCTTCCTTCCAGATACTGCAGACAGCTAATTAACTTACACTTTTCTATTACAAAATGTTTTAAATAATATTAATAATAATTAGATAATTTAGATGAATCGATCAAAATTTAAACCACCATTAGCAAAATAAAATTTTCTTAGAATAGATGGCGCTGCAGTTCTCCACAAAGTCACGTGACTACCATCTTTTCAGCCCCCCTGGACTTTATAGTGTTCGCCTATTGAACGTGGTGCTCGGTTTTATTTATAAAACTATAGTTGCTGCTTTGACGTTTAATGGAAATAATGGGTCCCGTTTTACTTTATTAGGCAGTCGCGAAGGAAAAGGTTCAAAAGGATTTTCCGTAGTTGGTCCTTTACCATCTACGAAATGCAAATTGCAAACGTTACGTAATGATACAATTTCCACAGTAATAGTCACACGGTTAATAATTTCAAGCCATTTTTTGGTTACACTTAATGTTTTTTATTCCTACCAGGTTTAGGAACTGGGTAAAAAGCTTTATTCTTATAATCTTTACGACAACTATCAAAGCAGCAGTATTTACCCATTATTTAAATCCCATAAAAACGGATTATGCTTAAACTATTTAAACAATCATATTAAATTTGTTTCCACTATTAAAATCCGTTTGGAGTTTTTTCGCGACTAAAATTCGTTACTGCCAGAGAAATTTTAAATTCCAAAGTTTAGAACCACTAGCAGGCGA
The DNA here is from genome assembly GCF_980474605.1 of Leiobunum rupestre. Lineage (NCBI taxonomy): Eukaryota > Metazoa > Arthropoda > Arachnida > Opiliones > Sclerosomatidae > Leiobunum > Leiobunum rupestre. The sequence goes on from NC_143390.1 coordinate 43,407,698, forward strand.
AATTTAAAAAAAAACCATAGTTGCTCTGGTGGTCATGGGATAGCGCTAAAAATCGTGTGTACAAAGGTTTGAGTCGCCTGATATCGGGGAGCCGGTATTGGGCTAATACAATTTTCTATCAGGATGCGTAGTCTTCATCTTTCTAGTCATCGCTTTGTCGGTTTCTGGCGATCTCGCTTGCACAGTCTTCGGTACAGCAGGTTACGCGATTTCCAGAACTAATTTGTTATAGACTATACCAATTTTTAAGCCTTCTCAAAACGTGTCGGTGGCTTGTTCGCAGTGTGGGAGGTCGTTTAAAAGTTTAAACGGTCATTATGGCCATTCCTCGACATGCGTCAAACCTTCTGCGGCTCAGGACAATCCGCCTGATTCGACTGCTGTAGAGGAAGGGGTATGTGATTTGGGCGAATAACTCGCCAATTTCAAGTATTCCCGGTGATTTATTCGCCGTATACCGAGGAGTGTGCGGTTATCTTAAACAAAGTCGTTCGCGAAAGTACTTTTTCTTTTCCTCGACGTGTTTTCAAGTGCCCGTCGTGTCCGAGTGAAAGCCGGTTTCTCTTGCAAGATCAGTTAAGCGTAACATCATGTCTTTCCACGACGATACGCTCCTTCTATCAGCTCCGCGCAAATCAACGACTGGTCGTAACAACCAATTTGACCCATTGATATCAGCAAAATTGTCGAAGCTAAGACGACTTACGGGGATATCACCGGAGTTGTGCACATTGTCTGCTTGGAAGATTTTCCCACCCGATTTTTCGGTCACCCAGGTTGCGCTCCAGCGGAAGTACCCCGCGGGAGCCGAACATCACGACTATGGTTTTGTAGCCAACTATTTGTCATTCCGCGTTTAAATATGTCAGATCCGAAGGTTCGGGCTGCTATTCTATCCTTGCCATCAGCTAGTGGGCTAAACAGTCTGAGGCCGCAGCACTTGGAAAACTTAATTGGTTTTGGTGCGGGGGTGGTTGGTGATTGCCTGCTTAAAGCCCTAACCAACCTTTGCAACTTGATGCTTGTTCCAGCCGAATTCTGTTTCCCTATGTGCCCTCAAGCAGTACCATTAGTGGGCTTGTTGCCAAATTGAGTTGCTCTTACTTAATGCCTACTCTTGGTCCTCTTCTTCGCCCACGTCAATTAGGCTTTGGGACCCATGGTTGAGCTGAAGCCACTGCACATTAATCAGTACGTTAATCATCCACATCAAGATGCTAAGATCTTATTAAAAATTTATTTTTTAAACGCTTTCATCATGGTTCGCCATGACCACCTCCTTGAATGCTTTTACAAGGAGTTCCCCGAGCTATAACCATTTTTACGTCAGAGCTACAAGCTCCCATCCGATCTCGCCTACGGAGGAAACATTGATTCCTTCAAAACGTGGAGTTCAGCGTTGGGACCAGCTATCTTTGCCTTATCGCTCGTCCAACAAGTGGCTTCCCGAATGAAACCGGAATTGAATACCTGGTATCTGCTTGATTCATCATTGGGTGATGATCCCGATGTAGTCCTCTGTGACTTACTTCGTCTCCGAGACATTTCTTCAGATATCGGCCTCGAGGTAAATCCTTCTCAACTCAGGAGGCTTTGTCAACCTCCATTTTACTTCAATGTTCGTCGCGCGATACGATTATGTGCTTCTGGGTGCTCCTCTCTCAGAAGAAGCTATTTCTTCTTGCTAAGCTAGTAAAATTCAGTCATTGTCGGTAAAGGCGGGGAATCTCCCGAAAATTTCCGCTCATCACGTTTTTTTTTCTCTTGAAGAACTAACTGGCGATACCTAAACTTTCCAATTTCCTGCGCAGTGCCCCTGTATGGAGTTGTAAAGATGGTCTTCAGTCCTTCAAAGACACCCTTTGTCTTGCGCTTCACGAAGTTACCAACACTTTTATGGGTGAAGCACCCCGGGCTCAGTCGTCACTCCCAGTGACCAAGGGCAGCCTCAGTTTTCGGCACGCCTCAAAACGTGCCCTTCCGGCTTTCTTGTCGTCGCAGTCTAGACTTCATATATAGCTCTGGCGACCAGATTATTTGCCAAGGTCTGCCGCAATTGGAATTTATAACTGGGTCGGATTTACCAACTGTGGATCACAGGCGGTATCAAAAGGCTTGGTAAGAGCCTCTCGTTGATCTTTCGCTGAAATTTTTGTACGATCAAGCTACATGTGAAAAGGCGAGGCTCCTCGCGGTGGGTTCCAAAGAGGCCGTGTTTGGCTCCATGCCCTTCCATCAACATCATTAGGAACGCGTTTAAGCGACAACTCCTTTCGCATTGCTGTCGGCCTTAGGTTGGGCTCTCGTATCTGTGTGCCACACACTTGTAACTGCGGCACCCAGGTGGATTCTTTAGGCGCTGGTCGCCTCTCTCGTCACGGGGCAGTTAATGACATCTTGAAACGCGCATTAGTGTCTGCGACTTCTTAAGCCCCCGGGACTCTCGCGGGACGACGTAAAACGGCCCGATAGCCTGCCACTAGTGCCTTGGTCGGGCGGAGAGTCACTTGTAAGGGACTTCACTTGTACCGACCCTCTCACGTCTTCGTATTTGGCTTCCTCTTTATCCCCTCTCTGAAACGAGGAAGAAGGTTCAGACTTAGGGGTTGGAGAGTCGGTACATGTTCAAGGTGGTAGCCATCGAAACTATTGGCTCTTCCGGTTGGGATGGCTGGACGCAAAATTCGGTTGACATTTAAAGATAATTGCTGTTTCGAGGACTTTTTATTTGATGCTATGTAATTATTGTACTGCTTACATATATATCTTCTAATGTATAAAGATGAGTGTTTGTATATATGTTTGTCCGCTATAGGAATCTACAGTTTTCAACTTAGGTCGACCAAATTTGGTATACTATCTCATGGTACCCTGACTGTGGTTTTCGACGGTTACGGTCGGCAAAACAAATTTAATTAATTAAATTAACTTAATAATAATACACTTTGATCTTAGCCAAAAGGCCGAGTTTTTTAATTCGGAGTTCCGTCACTTGCGCTTTTTCCTTGGTTATACAAATAGGCATATTTCCCCGGGATATACCGGGTACCCCAGCTAGTTTTGTATATATTTCAATTTTCAGTAAATATATATTTGAAATTATGGCTATCGTTACACAATGTAATAACGATGCAAGATGGAAAATTTGGGAAAGGTATGTCTGACTTTTGAGCGCCACCAGAAACCTTCCGTAATATAACCTCCTATAGTTGAATAACCCTGCCATGAGTGTAAAGGATTTTGCGCAACTTTGTCTGCTTCCTAAAGAGAAAAAGATTTTAAAATTTGGTACAATAGTGATTCGTGAGGTTTTAAACGTGTTTTCACACAACGCGTACACGTCAAATTTAATTCGTTTCAGAAACTGCGATTTCTTTTTAATTTCTTTGGAGTTTTTTAGCTATCATACCACACTTTACTAAATTATAAAAAATCTTCTTACTCCATTGTTTGTAGTGTCAGGTAACCTTTAATTTTAGTGGCAGTAACCTTTGCCAGTGAGTATAGCCTGTGCACCTAAATATCTCAGGTTTTGATTAGAAATTTAAATTCACGGCTTTTAGTTAGTTCTACTTATCTTCGAATTTTTATTCTCATCGGCTTCACCAATAAGTAACATAGTACAATAAGTATGAAAGTTACCGAAATTAATTTTTAGATTTATTGACGAATAGAGAGTTTGGTCAGCACAGAGCCCCTTTCTGCCTCAATATGTCCAAGGCGAAATAATACCAAGGATGATATTATACTAATCAGTTTAAATGCAAGTTCAAGTCGTAGCGCACGTTAGTTTCTGATAATTGTGATGGAAAATATTATTCGATATGTCGATCAGGAAGATTTGAGTGACTCATCGGAAGTTTCTAATGGTAACTCTAGAGCTTAAACTATTTGTCCATTTGGTATTTGTATTTAGCAGTAGTTATTTAACCGGAAAAAATTAAAGAAAAAGCCTTTGCCAATCTAAAATTCTACAAATGTATAGCATATATACTAAAAAACACGGTTGGCACTATTTTTATTTTTTAATAAAAATAAAATCAATCGTTTTTTTGGGATTTAAATCGGATTTTTTTATGGAATTTATTGTGTTTTAATCCAATTAATGGCTCTTTTCTTGTATAATTAACGGATATTTTACTTTTATCAGTTAGCGAAATGAAATCCTAATTGAATATTACTATCTAATATTTTAGTATGCCGATATTTTCTATATATTTTAATTTTTTAAGAAATAAATTTGTTTTTTTTTATTCCTACATTAAAATACATTGTTTGATTTAAATCAATCAGTTATTTCAAATCTTGATTCTTATTTTCGATGATTTGTGGTATTTTTAATATTTAATTTTATTATTTGTGGGATTTCTTCCAGAATTATATAGATTTTTCTTCTAGATTAACAGTTCTTTAAAAAATCCGAAATAATTTTGAAAAAATTATTGGGATTTATTTTATGGATTTTGGATTTTTTAGTACTTTGCATTTTTTGGCGAAGATTTTGTTGATTTTATTTACAATCCTAAATATTTGCGGTACTCTGAAAGTAAATATGGTATATTTATTCGAGATAGAGGTCGGTAACGGTTAATCATTATCCATGTTTAAATTGATTTTTTTCGGGGAAAAAATGTAAACAAAGAAATTTACCGGTTAATATTTCGGAAAATGATTAAAAAACATGTCTTATTCGTAAAATTTGAGTTTTTTATCGAAAAAAACGTCGTTTTTCCGATTAATTTTACAAATTTATCAAAAAATTAATCGGATAATTCAGAAATATAAATTACTTGATCAAACCGTTTTACGAATAATTTTGAGAGCTTTATCTATTGAATAAAGGTTAACCATCCCCGACCTCTAATTCAAGATTTGTAAGACCAAATCTTCCAATTACTTTGAAATACTTTCGTAATTGTACGACATTTGGAATGGTCCATAAAGAGGATAATCCTCAGGCCATGAATCCGCGCATCGAGAAATAGCTCGCTCGTATAGGCAAACATCAACAAGAAACCAAGCCCCATCAACGACAACATACAAAAATAAGCCGATCCAATGGCATTATTAACGACTAGCGGTATACTCTACGATTTGATCTCTCTTATGTCGGAATCCCTCTTAAAACGTTTCGTAGTCCCCCTTAGATAATCTTGGCGTCCCTAAAACTTAATAATCCGCGTCGAGCCAAACCGAGCTTTAGCGAGGTCCGGAAATGTTCTTTTAATAACCCAAAAGACGGGCCATCTTTCTAATACCAAGTATAAAGATCGTAACGGTTTCGCGTCCTCGTAATCCCTCGGCTATGAAATTTTTACGAGCCGACGGAACGGGCAAAAAGCGACCCCTGGCGTAGAAGAAATATATTAAGCATCGGAAAGTTGAATCGGCTGAAGGCTGGTCGAGAATGCAGTCCGCGTATCATTTATATAGGAAATTTCCGTGGTTGACAGAATGACGGATTAGGAGGGACACCTTCGGACTCGCGAGGCCAAGAAGGCGCGAAAACTCGTCACTATTACCCCCCCCCCCCTCCGTGGCGCCCTTATCTGAAGTCGTCCAGCTTGAAGCTACGTCCCTTTTTTCGGGCATTTTCCCGCCATTTAGAATTTTCCTCCCGAGAAAAATAAGCGTAAACGCGAAGGGCATTGTGATCTTCGGATAGGTCCTTTTCTTTAGCCTTTCCTTCGTCTTCCCTTTGAGATATCTGCCGCCGGAACCCGGAAGGTCCGAGAATGTTGGACCTGACAAAAATTGCCAAAGATGTCTGTCGTAATATATCAGCGGAGGAAACTCAAATATATTCATCGTGGAAAATTTCTGGCGAACGAATCTGTCAACGGTATCGACTGGTCGGAGATCGAGAAATTTGACCGTTGCTCCCTACTTTCTCAATATTGGAAAGTTAGACGCTGACCAGTTGGAAATACTGTCGATTTGACGGGGCTTAAAACAATATGGCGTCCATACAGTAGAATTTTTCCTTCTAAACGGGCGATCACGCGAATACTGAAAAATCGGAGATGACGGAATTTTACTCGTAAAGGATGGTTTTCATTTGTTCAGAAACGTCGGGACGATGAGCGTCGAAGCAAATAAATTTAAATCAACTCCCAACGTCTAGTAAAAAGTAGCCTACTCTTTCGATGGTAAATAACACAGACGGTTACTCGAAGCATTTGATTAGCTTTGGGACTCAATTAAGTCTGAGCTCATGGTTTTCCATATAAGTACTCGAGCTCTAAGCCGTTATTTTCTTACGTCGCTATTAGTTCTTGTTTAATAGGCCGCTCGGTAACGAGACTTTAACAAGGATGGGCACGTTCTCCTCATTATCGAGCGGTTTGGGAGATTTGACCGAGACTAATGACCAACAACAAGAATATATTTTTTCACAAACCAGGTTGCGGTGATCCTTATTATTAAAGTAAAAGATTTGGACTTGAATTTCCTGAATAGGTTCATATTCCCGTTGGCGAAAGGATCGTGGCTTTCTGGTGTATTCGAGACTGGGAGAATCCTCTTCTTTGGCAAATGTACGAGTGTTACATGCTGATTTTGGTCCTGATTGTACCATCGGTGGTCATGGGCTACGCTTACACTAGGATATGTCATCAACTATGGATCGTCGTTAAAGAAAGAGCCAGTATGATGTCTGGAGAAAGGTTAGTAGACGGAAGGTGGCATTGCGCTCCGACTCGCTTATTTTGAGCCGTTACATCCGCAGTGGGACGGAGATGAGTTTCAGAGAACCTCATCCGAAGAACCATTTCGCGACCCAAAGCGTCAGTGGCGGAAAACCCAAATCAGTTTACATGAAGGTGGATGACGATACCTCCACAGTCAAACAGGTACTTAACGCGAACATAATGGAGATACGCTTCGAATTGTTTCAGAGGGGCCGATCACTATCCGTAATCGGTGTACAAGCTTGTAGCTTTGACGGTACTAAAGTGATTACGTAATTGATTACACAGGGTTCGTATAGAACCTGGATAAGTCAGGGATATGTAAAATGGAGGAAAAATGTCAGGAATAAGTCAGGGATTTAAATAATTTCGTAGAAAGTCGGGGATAAGTCAGGGATTTTATTAACATAGAAATTTTGACCTAAAATAATAAAACAAATGTCCAAAAATATAACCAAAAGGGTCGGGAATATTGGCCAAAATTGGTCAGGGATAACCTGGAAAAGTCAGGGATTTTAGATCAGAAATTTTCGAATGAACCCTGTTACAGATTGAGCACTACCAAAGACTGCACTCTCTGTAATCAGTGTACGGAATTTGAGGAAGTGGTTAGCCCCTCGATTGTTTCGCGCGTTATCAACCTTAATAATTTGAACTATCGTAGGTGATTAAAATGTTAGTGGCTGTAGTCTCGCTGTTCATAATCTGCTGGAGTCCCATCCTGATCAACAACGTCTTAACTTCATTCGCGATTCTGGAGAGACTAAATTACGGTTACTTGAAACCGATGAGGACGGCGTTCCACTTGATGTCCTACTTCAACAGTTGCGTCAACCCCTGCGTCTACGGATTCATGTCGCAGACATTCCGGAACAGCTTCAAGGCGGCCCTGTACTCTTGCTTCTGCGGCGGCAATCCCAACCAGGTGCCCGGACGACCATCCATGAGTCGCACCAGGACCACTTCCATCAGCTACGGACGCTCGACGTACGTTTCCTGACGATGGCGGTTCAAAGTATGCCGCGATGACGCGAGCTCCTCGGTCACGGCGGACTCGGTCACGGTGGCTGAACACCATCGAAACGCGACCATCAGTGTCAAACCCGGAGCCAAAGTAGACAACCCGCGTGAGGTCGCGTGAAGAATTAGAAGAAATTACGACAATACACGTACGCAACGCGATGATTTCCCTAATTCCCAAAAGTTTCAGTGGCGTTCTTTCCATAGACTGATCTCGTACGACGTCGCTCCGTTCTATATCCCCTCTCCAGAACAACCAGAACCAACAACCACCGAAAGAACAAAAACCGGCGAACGCTTTGAAGAATAGCGATATAATAATCGAGAAAGCGTCAGTAAGACATTCGCGAAAAAATAGTAACAGTTAGAAAACGCGCTAGAGTCCGCAGCCGAGTGTTTCGGAAGGAAAGAAGTAAACAAAGTTTTGGATGATCCATTACCACGAGTAGTTTCCGCTTTGAGTAAGAGATCGAGAGAGAGAAAACAGAAGCAAAATGCGGCCATGGCGGCACGAGATGCGTTTCGCGTCAAACTCGCTCGAAGATGAAAAATACCGTAAATGTTAAATCTATTCCAAAAGTATACGAAAATGATTCAAACATTTCGTATACCGTGTTTAATGTTTTATGTTTGTTAACGGCACCAAATGGTATAAGAAAAAAATTAATTGCATCGAAAGACGATGTATTTAGTCCGTTGTTAAAATATGAAACCTACCGATGAACCATTGACAAAATGCCGATATTATTGTGTATCATGGAAATAAATACGCCCTTCAATATACAGATTTGTAACCATTAAATATGTTATTGGACGTTTTTTCTTTGAAATATTACTTATTTAATAGATTTATTTAACTAATTACATTGAGAGCTTACAAATCAACATATTTAATATAAAATTAAATATAATTAGTTAGAATGGGGTTTTTGGGGCTATGCCCGCTACTTGACTAGTTACGGTAATTTTATTTAAATAATTAAATTCAACTTAAATTAAAAAGTATTCCAAAGGAAAAATTATCGACCAGGAGGTCAAGGCTTATTGAAAATTAAAACACTTAAAAAGTAAATTTATCGCGTACTTCGGAGAACAATGACAAATTGAATAGGTGCTTCTATAAAATAAAACAATAAAAATTAGGATGATAAAATGTTTCTATTTGCGTCACTAGCGCCAGTTAGTTAAGTCCTTTACTTGCACGCGAGTTTTGCACGCGGGTTTCAGATTCCGAAGGGTCTGGCGACTGCAGCACGTGCTCTCTACCTTCAAGAGCTACAGCTAAGTGACGTAGACAAAACATTGTCACATCTAGGAGCAGCAAATACAGCACCCCACACAAGGAGAACGCAACCCGTCAAAAGTGCAGTTTCTTGTGTACAGTTTTCATTGGTTAGACGCTTTAGCGCCTGCTGCCGTTGGAAGGGGAAAATTGTAAAACGCTCACACAATACTGCGTTAGCGTGTTTAAAGGCTAGCTGCGTTTTCCTTGGCTACGTTCAGTAAAGCTTAACGGTCTTATACCGTTTTACGTTTGCGTTGATTCCGTTGAGACTTTTTATCCTGTCCTGTTGAACGCTTTTTTACGATTGTTGTAATTTTTATAAAATATCGTCTGCTGTGTCGTCCGCAGCTAGCCTTCCCACGTGCTGTGACGTCACGATTCCGTTTAACAACGAAGAAACCGGCCGGAAGAGCAGGTTCAAATGTTTCAGCAACGGTTCAGCAACGCTACGTCACACCGGAAATGGAAAAAAGCGTACAGTAGAAAACCGGTTCCGAAATCTTGCAACGTTTAATTTGTTGCAAGCTACTGAACGCAGCCCTTGTGTTTGTTGCTTTTGGGTCACATGACCTCCCGTATTTTATAGAAACATCTATTTTAGAACATAAAATTTACGTAAACCCTCGCTTCAAGTATACCAAAAACGGGTTTTGTGTCGTATTTATCCCCATCAACGTAACCTGACGGTCATTCTGCCAACAAAGCCCTCAATTTTGTTTATATAGATAGATATAAGCATGAACTAAATTAAACGGTAAATCAAACTTAACTATGAATTACTACGAAATTAGGAACTATAGGAAAGTTTTTATTTAAGGGAGGGGCATAGGTAGGGGATCACTCTAGAAGGCCTGATTGAAAAGTAGAGTCGTACGTTCTCTAAAATCTTAAATAGGTTCTTGCTAATTATCACTATTTTCCTACTAGTCGTCCGGTTTGAATTACTCAGGTTTACGATAACATTGAAAATTAATGAAGTGGAATCGTGAAACTACAAGAGTTATGAATATCAGAGGCCGCCGTAAACTGAGGGAGCCATAATACTCAAACTAAGCACAGCAGGTTTAGCACCGTCCAAAAAGGAGATGGCCCGAAAATTTCGTGTAAGTTGAAGCGTAGCATGGAACCATTTTACAGTTTAATAAATCGATTAACCACCAGAAGGCGGGATGTTCCTTTATATTCATTTGCTTATATACTGGTTGCGTCTTAAATACAAGATTTATACGGGAAGCGTTGTATTTTAACTTGACGTAAGCTTAGAAATCTTCTCAAGTATGAGCGTCTGGAATATACATATAAGATATAATTTATTACCATGGTGAAATGGTTTACGTAAGAGCTTCGAACAAATTAAGCGTTAAGTTATTAAATCCTTTTAACAAGCGTTTAAATGAAAATTTATCGACAAAGTTTGAATGTGTTCCCTTAAAAGCTATAATTTTAACCGTAGTAATAATTTTAATTGAAAAGGGAATTAGTTCAAAAGCAATTTCAAAAAGTCAATTGTAACTTTGGCAACTGTTACAAAATTTTAAGTTTAAAATGTCATTTGAAGAGCAATTTAAAATATTATTATACTAATTGAAGAAGTAATTTATTTAACTAACGAAAATCCTTTTTAAATATCATTATTTAATCATTTCGAAACTAATAATTGAAGAGGTAATTTACTAAAACAAGTAAAATCAATTTTAGAAATCATTATTTCATCATTTTGAAACTAATTATTTGAGAAGTAATTTACTAAACTAACAAGGAGACTGCCCGAGGTGTTACACACCGAGTTTGTTCAAACTCGGGGGATTGGTAGACCTTCATGTAACTTGAAAAATCCTAAAAGGATTTTATTCAATGGGCAACGGGTTTGCCAAGGCAACGAAAAATGTTTTTGACAACATAAAATAACATGGGATTTTGACCGATTACCCTGTGAAATTTTTTTTTTAAATTTATCAAAATGTAACCAATTTTGATTTTTTGGTCATTTATTATTTATTTTTTTTTATAATTTTGGTATTTTAATTATTTTTCCAATTTTGTAAAATGTCTCACAGGGGGGGACCATCGGAATCGGTCAAAATCCCATGTTATTTTCAATGGGAAAATTACCATTTTATGTTGTCAAAAACATTTATCGTTGCCATGGCAAAACCGTTGCCCATTGAATAAAATCCCTTTAGGATTTTTCAAGTTACATGAAGGTCTACCAATCCCCCGAGTATGAACAAAATCGGTGTGTAACACCTCGGGTAGTCTCCTTGTAAGTAAAATCAATTTTAGAAATCATTATTTCATCATTTTGAAACTAATTATTTGAGAAGTAATTTACTAAACTAAGTAAAATCAATTTTAAAAATCGTTTTTTCATCATTTTGAAACTAATAATTGAAGAGGTAATTTAATAAACTAAGGAAAAGCAATTTCAGAAATTATTATTTAATCGTTTCTGCGAATTCTAATTGAAAAATTAATTTACTAAAATAACGAAACGCAATTTCAAAAATAATTTGTAGCTAGTAGATTCGGCTCGATTTTAGAACTATTTGTAGTCAACTGTTTTGATCGTTTCTGAAATCTTTAGCTTCCAGTTTCGCGAAAATGAACTACTGACGGCAATACTTACAATAGGCGCTGCAATTTCGGATCAAGATGCGAAAACGAACGACATCAATCATTTTCTATCTCTCTATCGCTGTTGCGTAGATAGATAAGGGAAATCCAGGAAATAGGGAAAAGACGGCTGAGTAGAGATACGCCCTGGGGAAATGCCCATATTCAACTACGCACTTCGAATCGAAGCGTGCTAACGAGCTTTGGATGGTGAATCGTCTTGGACCGAAATCAATCTATAATAAAAAGGCGAAGCGGATAGGCTCGCAGTGTTTTCTCACTTCTTAGGTACCAAGCTCCCAAACGTGTATCAATGGAAGTATCAAGCGTGATTCGCTTTGTCTTTAACTCGAACGATATGGAATTTCCTCTAGGCATCGTCATTTATACCATTTACTATTGTCTAAATAGCTTTAGTATCGTCTAGCAATATCCGTTTAGGATTGGAATATTTAGGCTAAGGGAAATACTAAAGTTGTTTAAGCGATACACATAAATATATTTATACATAACACCATCCGTCCAAAACTATTTACACTGGAGGAACTTGGTATTCGGAGATGACACTGATAACCATATTAAAACGGCTCTCATGAAAGTTATAAACGATTGCTTAGGAAAACTAAATATAATATTATTAATAGGCGCTTAAATAAAACATCTTCCCAGAAATTGCCATGAAGTAATATTTCCGACAGCCAGGACTCATAAGTTACTATTTATATAGTACTTGTTGAAATATTAGAAAGCTGGAAACGTTTCTCGAACATAACATCGGTTTTTTGCTAAGCCTTAACATGCCAAAAAAAGTTACCTGGTTAAAAGGAAACACTTGTTGCATACCATACTGCAAAAGTAATACGTTTAGTTCTAAAGGAATTAGTTTTCATCTTTTTCCGAAAGATAATTTTATACGAAATGAATTAACTCTGCCTTCATGAGAAGCCTTAAAATTGCCCGGTAACATAAAAATATTCCGTATAATTTTAATTATTTATACTATAAGAGGATGATAATAATAATAATATTTTCTTCTTATACTTAGTTTTAGTAACATTATATATTTTACCTTAAAATATATGATCGAAAATCAACATTAGTATGTTCCTTATACACGTGAGCCGACGCATTTCTTATCTGACGCAAAATTCTCATGAGGGCAAAAACGCGTCTCCAATCGACTTAAATATGACTTTTTGGCTAGCCATTCTAACCATTTAACCGACCGACCGGAAATAGTTCCTTCCCAGATGAATTTGGAGAGGGGAGTAAAAACCGAGTATCTTTTATTGAAACGTCCATTGCGGGTTATGTATATAGAACACAAATTACATATTTATAATTTACTTTTACTTTTAAAATTATTCGTATGAACGGATAAAAACCATTTGGGTTTTTCCAAATTGTGGTTACTTGATGGACATAAGGACATTTTATTAAAACCTCGGAATAAATTTAAAAGCAACTCAGGATGTGATAAGGAACTAGTTAAGCTTTATTTTACAAGAAGACACCTTGTTAACAAGATCATTTAACGATCAGACAAGCGCGGCTCTGTTCAATGGCGAATCCCCGAAATAATGCCAACAACCTTCACCGCCATAAAAAAATATATATATAGGAAGTGGGTACGCATTTGGAAAAAAAAATTGGACAGTGATGAATCGATGATTTATATATGTATATTTTTTTAAAAGCCCACGCTTTTCACCCACTCGAAGTATTTGGCCGGGGTCATTATAGGTTTGACCCTTCTTCGAATCACTTCTCAGAATAAGGCTAAACGATTGATAAAATGTTGGACATTTACGAATTATCTACGAAGATTTTCAATATTAATACTGATTATTTTATAAATAAGAACCAACTAAATAACAGTGGCGTAGCCAGAAATCCTTCAAAGGAGGGGTTTAAACTATGTAAAATAGCAAAGGGGGGTTAGAGAAGGAGGTCAAATTTTACGTTACACCCAAGGGGAGCCCCCCTTTTATCTACGCCACTGCGAAATAATTTAAATCATCGATAATTTATACATTTCTACTTACAACGTTAGAGAAGATGTCAGTTTTAGAGATAACGGTACCAATTTGTTTTATTTAGGGACGAGGAAAACCATGATTCCAAATGTGAACATCGTTAAAATCTTTAAACATAGTTATTAAACCTATTTAAAAATAAATGCATTCTTGGAATCATCTTAATCAATATAATAAAAATAAGGGAAGCTAAATCACTAATGAATAAAATATAATCATAACTTAAAGGGGAACGGTCAAGTTTTAACCCGTTAGATAGCCCTATAGCCCATTAAAAACTAAAATTTATGGCGAAAACCGCATCAATACGGAAATAAGGCCATATTTGGAAAAGCTTGGCCGTTCCCCTTTAATCTAATTTTTACTTTTTTAAAGAATTAAAAAAATAAGTAATACATTTTGGAATACATTGATTAGTATGTCACCATGGCTAGAGCATAGCGCCGATTGGATTTTAGTCGGTGGCGGCGTTTCATGAAAATCACCCGGCGGCGGTGCGGCGCGCTCCCATTCATGAATAGTCGGCGGCATTGATTTTTTTCGGCGGCGGCGGAGGCGCGTAAGGGTAAAATGTTTTGAAGGGAAAAAAATAAAGTTACGTAAAGCAGCGGTGATGTCGGCGGCGCGCCGAAAAGTAAATGACTTGGCAGCGGCGGTTCGGCGCGAGAGAAAATATCGAAGACGGCGGCGTTGGATTGGCGCCGTTTTGCTCTAACCATGGCGACCAGCTTCAAGCGCGCAGCTAACGGCACCACAAAATTAATCAAGTAAAATGGTTTTTGTTCAGATTGACACTGAAACATTGATAGGTATTTATTTATATAGCGTGTTTTTAATAATAAATTGACAAGTTTTAAAAATAAATTAGACCGCATTTAGTAAAGTTTGTGAAATACCAATTTGTGGTTTTCTAGAAAATAGCCCCTAATTATTTCCCAGAAGTTCCCGAATAATTGAATCCCAAAGCGACGAGGATTTCTTTAAACATAAAAGATTAAGAATTGAACAAGCTCCTTCCACCTCGGAGCGAAGTCATTAAAATTATATTTTTCTTACAAGACCGGGGATTCAATAATCTTAATAAATTGCCTTCTAGAATTATTGAAAAGATAACCCAAAACAAAAGGAAAGTGCGCTGCAGAGAGAGAGAGAGGACTGGGAAGAGACGTATCTAAGAAAACTTGGCCCCCCAGAGGAAATAGAACGGTCGACGGCTTTAGGATCAAATTTATTATCTTGGAAACAGGAGCTTGATTTTCAATTAACCGCTTTTGAAATGGGATTTTTCGCCTTTTCAACATGGACAATGAAATATTAGGGCTATATTAAAATGAAGCGCTGATTGCGAAACAGATTTATAGAGAGGTTAAGGAAACGAGTGGGGAGAACGGGTGTTTGTGCACTACATAGGGGGGTTAAATTGTAACGACGCGAAAGATGACTCTGTGATCTGGACCTAATAAGAGGTTTTCAAAAACCTACGTCTAACCTTATCCGATGAGACAAACAACGATTTATTTTAAAACCCGTTAAATTAATTAAATGTGTCCTCATCTTTTTAATTCTTATATTCTGGAAATGAAACTTTTTTAAAGAAACTAAAAATTTAAGTAAATTAAATCCCAAATTTCTTATAATAGACGCTTCAATAAATCGTCCTCCCAGGAAATCGCCAAGAAGTAATATTTCAGAGTGCCAGGACCTGCAAGTCATTGTTTATATAGTGCTAGTTACATATACATAGTGAGGTATAACAGGCTTTTTTACCTGCTTTTACACCCTAACATGGTGACGTATTTTTACGCGCAAAATTAATTTTAAGATCCACCAATTGCAACAGGTTGCAACGCCATATTTTTTTTGGGTCTTGACTTTTGAAAGTTGAAACCTTCCTGTTACTTAGACAACGGGGTCAAGATACGAAAGCACCTAGTGCCAGGAATAGACGCTTCAATAAAACATCCAGGACCTGCAAGTCACTGTTTATATACTGCTTGTTAAAATAATAGAAACTTTTCACCTGTAAATAGGACGTTGTGATCTTAATATGTAAAAAAAAAGCTACCTGGATAAAAGAAAGCACTTGTTGCACACTGTACACATGAAAAGTTTCCATTATTGAAACTAGCACTATATAAAAGGTAACTTTCAGATCCTGGCTCTAGGAAATATTATTACTGGGCAATTTCCCGCGCACTGTCATTTTATAATGACTGCGTTCAGTAACTCTAAAAAAGCTCAGCGCTAACGGTCAGCGGATTTTTACTGAACGGGATTTTTGACTTCCGGTTTTGACGTCACGTTGCCCATCCGATGAACAATATCGTTTATATCTACAGAAATATTTTAGCTTCGAACGCTACAATTTACATGACAGTTACTACCTTGGTGAACTCCTGATCTTACGTAAATATAATTTAGATTTAAAAATATTAAATATTTTCGATCAAATAAGATTTTTTGATAAAATATCGAGGAATTTTAAACATTTCGTACTTTTTTAGGTTGGGGTTGAAGAAAAAGCTATGTTACAGAAAATAAAAAAAATGCTCTCATGATTTTTTAAATGTATTAAATTGTTAGCCCAAAAATCGAAACAATCTATAAAAGCTTGATAAAAATATATTATTTTAGGGATCATAGGTCAATCATTTTAAACCTTGCGAATTTATGAGCTAGAAAAATACTGAAAACTTTCAGATTCTTCTCCTCGTTATCTACAAAATGATGTAAGTCTCAAATTTGTATCTTAATTCTTTCAAGAAATACGCTGGAGGTGAAAAGAGAGGTCAAGGTCAAATTTCCTAAAATAACTTATGCAATCTGACCTGGAATTAGCCGTAAGCTACGAGGTTGTTGTAACTGCGTGGGTTTACTGGGATTTAATACCTGTATAACCGCAACTTCCAAGTCACCACGGGTTGAAATTGGAATTAATAAAAACCAAGAATGTATTTATACGTTAGTGAGAATGACTATTACTCATCGAGTATTTAGATATAAATACATACATTAAAAATACATTTTCTTCATAATCGATGTCATTTCTTTCGATCTATTAAACCCATTAATTAAATAACAAGCTATAAGAAAACACTTTCTTAAAATATCCTTAACCGATTAATCAAATATCAGAAGCCCCCATTTAAAAGAAGAAAAAAAATGTCAGTGTACTATATATAAATTGCATCGTACTACGCCAAATATTGACTGAAAACTTATAATCATAATAAGATCGATTGCTAGGTTGTAAAAATACGTGTTTGGAATGAATATAAATTAAATATTTTTTTTTACGAAGGCCGTTTTGTTAACCAAATCATCCTTCTCTCTAACAAATTGGAAAAACGACAAATTTTGAAGGAATTTCCACTTCTGAATCAATACGGGTTCATCTTCGTACATAATTTACATACAGCACTGAAAACTCCTGTAGATACCCTTTCTATCCCACATCAATCTAGAACTTACACGAATAAATAATAACTAAATTGTGGTTTCCACGAAGTTTATTCTACTTGTAGAAGAAGATTGGTGTTTTCCGTATTGGTTTCAATATACGGGATTCAATGCTATTTATTTTGCTTTAGACCGTCACAATTTCTGCCCACTCTTATCTCAAATAAACTTTGTATTAAATATCCACTGAAAAGACCGTTATATTTGCTTTGCTTTGATTTAGAGTGATTTAAATCCAAAATGAACAGTTATTTTCGTATTTAATAAAAATACAGTTTTCAAAATAAAAGTAAATTTTTACTAACAATTTAAATTGTTAAGTTACCACCTGAATTATAAAATTAAGAAAGATAAATTTCTTTGTGTTTATCTATAGTAATTTCCTGGAATTTAGGTTATAAATTAAAGGGCTTGTTAAAAGATGCTAAGAATTCCAAGTTAAAGTCACTGTCAAGTTTAGTTTTGTCCGCGAAACAGCGACATTGGTTTGAGTCGAATAAATAAAAACCAAGGAAAAATAGAACTAAATTAGAAATATTTCCGCTTGCAAAACTCCAGGCGTAAGACTTCCGGTAGCCAAAAAAAGAATAATATGAAAGCATTTTGTGGGTGTTTTATATAATGTCAGGAAAAACCTTGGAAATGTTACATTTTTTAAGTTAATACTAAAAATGCCGTTTCCTTTTCGTATTCCGTGGGCTTTCACTTACGAGAAACTCAGCGAAAAAAGTACTAAAAATCGTTTTGTGGTTCTTGAATTTTGTTGCAGAATTTTGGCTCTGTTTTTTTCACTAGACGAACATATTCGCTCTAGTTAATTTTTGGCGAAACTATCTGCATTTGAGCTACCAAATATTTTACAATTAAAACAATAAAATTTAATTTTTCCGCTTCAAATAATAGATAGATTAAGGCTGGCTAAGAAATGAAAGTACAACGGAAATTAAAAGAGCAAAAAAAGTTTATTTTATAAACCTAAATATTAAAATAAACTTTTATGCGCACTTTTATTTTCCATTATATTTTCATTTTTTAATTACTTTGTCCCGCACAAGTAGCTAGAAATATTTCATGGAGCAAGTGGCGCCATCTAAGTAAATAGATATTTACGATAATTAAGGCTTGACAAAACGGTCATTTAACTATATATTTTAATTCGTAAAATTTAAAATGCAAATTATTAATTGAAATCAATCATCATAGACGTGAAAAATGGTACAAATGAACTCTGTTGGCGGAAGGCCTTTGGAATTTATGTAAACTTCTATTTGCTTCTACAATTAAATTAATCCATTATTTTCCAAATTGGCATTTGATTGTTGAATTTAATTATAGTCATTTCAAAGGAATTGCGCATTAAAATTCCAAGTCATGCAAATTTCTTCGCCGTCAAAAGTTTGAATAAAACCGGGTACGCGACGAACAACATTTATGTTTGGATAATACTAATGACCCAAGACATTTGTTATAACTCCACGAAAAATAATACCAATGGTGGAGGTAAGGAAACCGTACCGATCGTAGATTTCACGCAATATTTCGAATCGGAAATAGTATTGTCTAAATATGTCAAAGCACAAACATTTCGTTGTCGCGTAGCCGGTTACACATTTGTGACAGAAGTGTGGAAAGGCCTTATTTCGACTACATGTAACTGACACACTTAAGGAGCGAAATCATAAACTTATGGGTTTATGGTATGTGCATAATCTTACTGTTGTATCAAAAGTAGCATAAGACCCAAAAGTGTGTCAGCTGTACCTTTGCGACTTTTAATATTTCTAGTGAGACCTAGTCACACTATAGACTACATAACCTACTAGTTGGAATAATACTAGCAACATTATATTTAGTCTATAGTCTGGCGTGATTTACTCTCTTCGATTTACTCGCCCGTAGACATACGTTCTAAAACGCCTCACTCCGCGGCGCTGGAGTACCTCAATTTTGATGACGTATTTTCCGACCCCCCTTCATTTCCCTTTTTTACTTTGCGACAAACTCTCATTAACTACTGTACCGTTCTGACACACTTTTGGTTCTCATGCTACTTTTGGTTGTATTTATATTTCAAAACATTAAAATATTTTGTTAAAAAGTGTCAAAAAACCAAATTTTGCTAAAAACGGCCTTAAATTAACGGCAGAATTTGTAGACGCATTAATTGTGGCTAGTTTAAATGCGGTGATTTCAGGGTTTAATTGGTTGATAAAATCGCCAAAGTGGCATCCGTGTATAGATGGCGCCTTTTAATTAGCTTTTTGATTAATGAAGCCGCTCTCTTCGCGATGTTGGCAAATATTTGAGTTTGTATACATAATTCTCCGAAATGACTTTACACAGCGTTGACTTCTCCGTGGAAGGTGACACGCCGAAAGAATCCATAAAATATAAATCGTTTTCGTCGAAAAGGCGGGAAATATACGGAGGCTCTCCCTGGTGGCAGTTTCGCTAAGCTAAAAATCATACAAAATGGCAAGGATACTTAATTATTTCCGGAACGTCGCTGTAAAAAATCAAATCAAAGCAAAGGGAGACTATGATGAGATACCGTAAGAGTTGTATACATCCTTCATAAATAAACCTCTGATCAAATTCATTCAATTAAGGGGAGCTATTAAAATGGCCGAAGTCGCCGCCGACCAAGTACAACTGAACCAACTTTACTCACAATTGTCAGTTGCAGGCCAAATATCTTGTACATTTGTCGGAAAAATACGATTGTATACCATAGACCGAATTCCATTCCTCCGAATGTACCATTGAACCGAATTCCAATCGACCGAAAACCGCGTTTTGCTCGGTTTTCATTCAATATAATTTTAGGGATACATTTTTATATAAATATATAAAAGATACAATACATACAACTACTACACATTCGGTAAAATGGGAAAACTCATATAAACGAATTCCCATTCGGCTGAATCATACGATTTTGATGGATTTTAACCTATCCTAACCTAACCTAAGCTCAACCAGAAGTTCCAGAACTATAGCCTTTACTATACCCTATACTATGTCTTTAGTGTCGGTTTGACTTATAAAACGTGCAATGTATTCTAAGCGCTGGAGGCGCGTGGCGCCACCCCAACCCCATTGTTGCTATCACGATGGGCCGTCTATAAAGCAATCTAGAGGACAGTACCTAGTCAAACGCACCTAGTATTGTCCAATCCGATATTAATCCAACCTAACCTAACCCAACCTACCAAATCAGATATTACTTAATTTCGTGCTAACGTTAAATATTTAACGTAAATTGTTATTTTTTAGCTTCATTATAGCGTATTTTTTGTATTATGCTCCTAAACAATCATCAAATCGCACGTTTACGTACGTTAACGTGTTAATCTCGGCATTACCCGTTCTATACTTACTCTGGACTCGCCAAAAGGAATGTTTTCAGGAATGCCTCACTTGTAGTACTAAAAATAAATTAATACAACTGTTTTTAAATCTTATCTATGTTGATTATTTAATCACTTTGAAATCTAACTCATGTACTTAGAAATTCAACCGTAAACAGTCTAAAATAAAAATTTCCACCACCGATTTACCGGAAGTTTGTGTTAGTATCTTTCCACCAAATGTACTAGATATTTTGCTTTTCTTAACCTGCAACTGAGTAGTGACTGGCTGAAAATGGAAATAACGCCCAAAATTGTATTATTGAAATAAAGTACATCATGAGAACGATCTACCAAAAATACACGAGTACAAGTTTAAAACAGAGTTATAACGAATTGTTCAAATTTTCATTTAAATACGCTAGTACTCTAATTGCTGACTTAATAACGTTAAAAACCTGCGTATTTAGGTGAATAATCGGATAATTTCTATTAAAAATCTTCTTGATACCTTACAAATTACGCGTTAAAACTTTTTAAAGAATTCATATTTGTTGCTCCTAAATAAATGGACATAAAGTTTCCCCTATAGGCAATTTTATAATTATCAAAAAATCTTTAAAAAAAATAATTTTTATGTTTAGAAAATGAGACACTATGTACATTTCGTGTTTGTGTGGCGCGAAATAGTACTTGGTCGGCTTGTTTTATGCAAATTGTCGAGTTCTATAATCTGATGACGAGCTGTCACTTAGGCTAACGAGAATAGAGTAAATCCCCTGGCGGCAATATCTAATTAAACACTGTCGGTCGATGGGGGTTCAAAAGAAGTACAACGAACGCCAGCCAACCGTGACCACCCAACGATAACTTTTATGTTGAAGGTAATGAACGAATTCTAGGAGTAGGAATTAGGCATTACCAAAATGGGTAATTATATTACCCGCTACGATATCTTGATCCTTAGTTAACCAGGGTAGGAAAGTCTGGAGCAAAATGTTAATAGATAATGTTTTTTTTAATCATTACTTATAAGCATTCTATATAACAGGCTTTAATCCTTTGATATAATCATATAAAATGCATGTTTTAATTTTCAGAATAAGAATTAAACATTAAGAAAACATTATGTTTAATGTTTTAAACACTGGTTATAAACGTTTTGTATAAATCACGTTTTAATCATTGGATATAATCATTTTCTGCAAAACGTGCCAACCATGGGTAATTAAAAATAATATTTATAATCAATGTATAAAACACGAAAATAATAATATTTAAAACAAAACATTAAAAATGAAAAGTTACAATTTGATTATAACGATGTGAATAGTTTTAAGCAGTTTTAAAACGTTTTTAACATTTTTTTAACAAGAGAATTTACCAAGATTTTTTTATTCAAATTCTATTTTAAGTAAAATATTACGAAGAGTTTAAATCAAATCTTAAATTAGTCTTTTTGATTTTCATTTGATTTAATAACTATTTAAATAATAAATTGTGTGATTATTAAAAACTACTTGATTATGGCACCACGAAGTTTCCCGAAACTGCGGTCGATTTTTAATAAACTTTTTAACGCTTGTGTACAAGCAAATTTCGTTGTTTTAATCTTAAATTTTAAACATATATTTTTCGTAAGAATAACGCTAATTTACTAAAATAATAAATCGCATCTTAAGCAAAATGTGTATTTTTAAACAATGTTTTTAATTATGTAAACTAACAAGGCCAATGTAAATAGTACCATTTATCGGTAATTTTTTTTACTAATTAGCTAAAATTCCCAGGACAGAAAAGACTTCATCAACTAGATATCGTTAAAATTCTTTAAATCGAAAAATATATCAGGGAAATAAGTATTTTGAACCTGTTCCATTGCGCCGAATCCCATTCGACCGAAAAAGCCACACTTTGGCGGATTTAGGATTCGATCTAATGGGATTGTCCCATTCGACCGAAAAACCCGCACTTCTCCGGGTTTAGGATTCGGTTTTATCCGTTTCAGTATCTGTCAGAACAGCATGCAGTGTTACCTAACCTAACCTAACCTAACCAGGCAATTTTTAAAGTGTTCAACTCATTTGCCCACCACCACCACAATTTCCTTTCCTTTCCTAAGCCTAACTATTTCCACTAATTTTTTTAAAGCAGACGAAAACTAAAAATTGTTATTATTTAGACAACCAGTTTTTATACTATGCTATTTTATTAAATTTTATTAGATACAAATACAAATTTTTAGCGGTCGCTCAATTGTGAATATTGCGTCGGTCGATTAGAAAAATACAAAACCCGCCTTTGGGCTAATTTCATCAAAAACATTGGCGGAATTAGGTCTAATGGGAATTCGGTCGAATGGGATTCGGCGCAATGGGAAGATACCAGTATTTTGAGCTTCAGAATTTAATAAGAAACAAAATTTCGAGTAACTGGAAGTTACAAAGTTGGCATCCAGAATTTTCTAACTGCTCTTTTTCAAGGCTTTTAAAATGTTGTTTTAAATTTCCATAAACGCTAGAAAAATCGTGTTGAGGCTGCGTTTGCATTTGACTCTCTAAGGAAGTATCTTGACTTTTTTCATCGTCGAGCACATTCACGAATTCTCTTTATCCGAAACTTTGCGTTTGCGTTTGATCTACGCCGCGGAATTTTTACTTTATCGAAAAAAGGATTTCTTGGAAAAGGAAATGTTTAAATACCATAAATGAGTCGAAGCCAAATTACTAACTAGGATTTCGCGAATTTGTTCAGGAATTGCCAAAACGTTTCTAAAACACACGCAGTATTGATAAAAATTACCAAAATCAAAATTCTTGCTCGAGTTAACTAGGCTACAGAGAACTATCGGATTCATTTGGAAATTACGCAATCATGATAATAATAAAAGTCGTTCGATGACTTAGGCCTAAGGTGGTGCCTTGGGTATTAGCCTAGCTGATTAGGATTATGATTATGATTATAAAAATAAACAACACAACTCTAACAGAGAAGTAGTCAACAATGCTATTCGCTATATTAAATCGGAAAGTAAAGTTTAAATAAAAGGAAATTTTACGAAGGCAAACGTTTGGCGGGAAATTCAAGCCCATTAGAATCTGCGTTGAGCCTGTGAAGGTTCATGTTTCGTGTTAATAACTTAGGTTAATGATTCGTTTGTAAGAGATGTATAATAAACTTTTGTTAATATTTATTTCGTAAAACTTTGCAAGCAAGCACTGAGGCATAGCGTATACAGGTGGTTGCCAGGACAACGCAAAATAAAGGGAACAAATGTAAACTAAGAAATTTGGAGAAGCCAATTAGAAAATAAAAATATAATACTTGGGTGGCATTCTCAAGAAAAATGAATTTGACAAAGGCAAGCTTTTAGCTAGTACGTAGGGCAAGACGGCAGAGTACTCAAGGTCATATGATCGCCGACATTGAAAGTCGATGACTTGACGGCGCGTTATCATGTCACAAATATCTGTACGAACAGAAAACGGCCAAAGACGAAGAACTGCAAGTCGTTCGAAACTCTAAACAGCTCCGTGAGCATAAAAGCTAAACGACAGAAAATTTCAAGAACGAAATGTTCAACAAAATAGCAAGAAAGATATCTTTAGTATATAAATAACAAGATTTCACGGACATTTAAGTACCCACAATCCCCCGATGTATTAAATATATTTTAAATATTAAATTTAAATTTGAACCAATTTTCAATCATCTTGTACTTAATAAACCCCAGAGGAATTTTACCAAAATGTAATTTTTTGAGTTACCTGGTTTTAGAAAAAAGGTTAGCGAAACGCGAACACCATGATTTAAATTATTTTTAGGCAAAACTAATATTTCGAGTTACCTGGTTTTGGAAATAAGGTATCGAAACACGAACGCCTAAATTTAAATTAATTTTTAGACAAAACACATTTTTCGAGTTACCTGGTTTTGGAAATAAGATAGCGATGGTTTTTGACGATAGATGGCGCCTGTATCAATTGGTACGAAATTCAAATATCACAATAGTGCGTACGCTGGTTATGAGGTCCCGCGAATTGGACAGAAATCTCACTTAAAATTAAAATTTCTTAAGGAAACTGAAAACTAATTAGTTTAGAAATGATCAATTCTAACTAAAAATATAATTTTCAACCAAGACGATCTTAATTTAAAAAGGTTATGCACATTTTAAGTCGAAAATCTACTAAAATTATTAAATGGGCAAATTACCAACTTGTGGGCCCCTAGTGGGAAAATTAATATTGCGCTATTGAAGATCTAATTTTTTCTATCGATTGACATATCAATGACCCTTCTAAACCTATGTCAGATTCGGCGGCGGCGGCATCGACGACAGCGGCGGACAACAGGGTACGTGATCATAGTACACACAAATCCCTCAAGATTAGTGAGTAAAAATCGGTTTGACGTACATCCTTCTCTTGTCAAGTAACAGGAGGAAATTAATGCTTTTAAAATGCGATATTTTCGATAAATAATAATCGCACTATTGAAGGCGTTATCGTGATCTGCGGTATTCCTAACCTCATTATTTACATTTTAATTAAACCTTTGACAGCGATGGTGACAATGGCTAATAATTAGACTCGTTCTTGCTTGTCAGTAAGCCAATAAAGTTACCGCTTTCCTGACGTCAAACAAACCATTTTTAATATTTTAATTTAATAACTTAGAATTACAGAATTTAACTACCTGTACAATGTATAAGAGGTTGGCGGAGTAGTTAGCATTTTCGCCACGCAGCAAGAGGAGCCGGGTTCGATCGCAGCTTGTGGCACTGGGTGAAAACTCGGAACAACTCCTTCCGTGTTGTGTTCGCAAGTTCTCACCCCACTGGTTAAAATGGGGTTTCCCTCGAGCTCTTCGGTTTCCCCTTCGATTAAAACTTGTAGAAGCTAACGGTTATAGTGAGTGTAGGCAGCTATTGGCATGAAGGAGTTGCTACCACCCTCCTACGCATTGTAACCCGGCCACCTGTTTAAAGGCATTAAAAGTCGTTAGATGACTTGGGCCTAACGTGGTACCTTGCCTAGCTGGTAGTAAATAGTACCACTATAATGTCCAATATTATTTTTATAATAGTTCAAGAGAAAACTACCTTTTTTGGTAATGGAAATTATATTAACAGTCAAATAAATATTTTGTGATTAGAATTCCATATCTAAAATTTAAAATGTACCACAGTATAATATCGTAAAAATATCGAAATAGCCATAGCTAAAACCTCAAAATATAAAAGTTATACGGGACATACATTTTTTAAAAGTGTAAAAAGGTAAACATTTTAGATATTTAAATATAAAAACTTGTAGAGGTTAATGGTAATAGTAAGTGTAGGGAGCTGTTGGCTTGCGTGGCATGAAGGGCTTGCCACCCAGTGTTGGGCATTTTCATCAACGGGGCTAGCCGCTCGGCTCATTCACCGCTCGCACTCGCTAGCATAATATCCGCTCACACTCACGCATTTTTGAGCGGTAAAATAAGCGCTCCTCTCTTTCCGCTCATTTTTGAGCGGTAAAATAAGCGCTCCTCTCTTTCCGCTCTTTTTTGGGCGGTAAAATAAGCGCTCCTCTCTTTCCGCTCATTTTGAGCGGTTAAATAATAGCTCCTCTCTTTCTGCTTTTTTTAGCGGTAAAATAAAGGCTCCTCTCTTTCCGCTCTTTTTTAGTGGTAAAGTAAGCGCTTTTCTCTTTCCGCTCTTTTTTGGGCGGTAAAATAAGCGCTCTTCTCTTTCCGCTCATTTTTGAGCGGTTAAATAATAGCTCCTCTCTTTCTGCTTTTTTTAGCGGTAAAATAAAGGCTCCTCTCTTTCCGCTCTTTTTTAGTGGTAAAATAAGCGCTTTTCTCTTTCCGCTCTTTTTTGAGAGGTAAAATAAGAGCTCCTCTCTTTCCGTTTTTTTTTGCGGGAAAATAAGGGCTCCTCTCTTTCTGCTCTTTTTTGGGCGGTAAAATAAGCGCTCCTCTCTTTCCGCTCTTTTTGAGCGGTAAAATAAGCGCTCCTCTCTTTCCGCTCATTTTTGAGCGGTAAAATAAGCGCTCCTCTCTTTCCGCTCTTTTTTGGGCGGTAAAATAAGCGCTCCTCTCTTTCCGCTCTTTTTGGGCGGTAAAATATGCGCTCCTCTCTTTCCGCTAATTTTTGAGCGGTTAAATAAGAGCTCCTCTCTTTCCGCTTTTTTTAGCGGTAAAATAAAGGCTCCTCTCTTTCCGCTCTTTTTTAGTGGTAAAATAAGCGCTTTTCTCTTTCCGCTCTCTTTGAGCGGTAAAATAAGAGCTCCTCTCTTTCCGTTTTTTTTGCGGTAAAATAAGGGCTCCTCTCTTTCTGCTCTTTTTTGGGCAATAAAATAAGCGCTCCTGTCTTTCCGCTCTTTTTTGAGTGGTAAAATAAGCGCTCCTCTCTTTCCGCTCTTTTTTAGCGGTAAAATAAGCGCTCCTCTCTTTCCGCTCTTTTTTGAGTGGTAAAATAAGCGCTCCTCTCTTTCCGCTCTTTTTTAGCGGTAAAATAAGAGCTCCTCTCTTTCCTGTTTTTTTTTGCGGTAAAATAAGGGCTCCTCTCTTTTTGCTCTTTTTTGGGCGGTAAAATAAGCGCTCCTCTCTTTCCGCTCTTTTTGAGCGGTAAAATAAACGCTCCTCTCTTTCCGCTCTTTTTTAGCTGTAAAATAAAGGCTCCTCTCTTTCCGCTCTTTTTTAGTGGTAAAATAAGCGCTCCTCTCTTTCCGCTCTTTTTTTGGCGGTAAAATAAGCGCTCCTCTCTTTCCGCTTTTTTAGAGGTAAAATAAGGGCTCCTCTCTTTCCTGTTTTTTTTTGCGGTAAAATAAGCGCTCCTCTCTTTCCGCTCTTTTTGAGCGGTAAAATAAACGCTCCTCTCTTTCCGCTCTTTTTTAGCTGTAAAATAAAGGCTCCTCTCTTTCCGCTCTTTTTTAGTGGTAAAATAAGCGCTCCTCTCTTTCCGCTCTTTTTTAGTGGTAAAATAAGCGCTTCTCTCTTTCCGCTCTTTTTTGAGTGGTAAAATAAGCGCTCCTCTCTTTCCGCTCTTTTTTAGTGGTAAAATAAGCGCTTTTCTCTTTCCGCTCTTTTTGAGCGGTAAAATAAGCGCTCCTCTCTTTCCGTTTTTTTGCGGTAAAATAAGGGCTCCTCTCTTTCCGCTCTTTTTTTGGCGGTAAAATAAGCGCTTTTCTCTTTCCGCTCTTTTTTGAGCGGTAAAATAAGCGCTCCTCTCTTTCCGCTTTTTTAGAGGTAAAATAAGCGCTTCTCTCTTTCCGCTCTTTTTTGAGTGGTAAAA
Source organism: Leiobunum rupestre (assembly GCF_980474605.1). Lineage (NCBI taxonomy): Eukaryota > Metazoa > Arthropoda > Arachnida > Opiliones > Sclerosomatidae > Leiobunum > Leiobunum rupestre. The sequence continues at coordinate 43,435,435 of NC_143390.1, forward strand.
TAAGCGCTCCTCTCTTTCCGCTCTTTTTTAGTGGTAAAATAAGCGCTTTTCTCTTTCCGCTCTTTTTTGAGCGGTAAAATAAGAGCTCCTCTCTTTCCATTTTTTGCGGTAAAATAAGGGCTCCTCTCTTTCCATTCTTTTTTAGTGGTAAAATAAGCGCTCCTCTCTTTCCACTCTTTTTTTAGTGGTAAAATGAGTGCTCCTCTCTTTCCGCTCTTTTTTTGGGTGGTAGAATAAGCGCTCCTCTCTTTCCGCTTATTTAGAGGTAAAATAAGGGCTGCTCTCTTTCCGCTCTTTTTTAGTGGTAAAATAAGCGCTTTTCTCTTTCCGCTCTTTTTTTGGGCGGTAGAATAAGCGCTCCTCTTTTTCCGCTTATTTAGAGGTAGAATAAGCGCTCCTCTTTTTCCGCTTATTTAGAGGTAAAATAAGGGCTGCTCTCTTTCCGCTCTTTTTTAGTGGTAAAATAAGCGCTTTTCTCTTTCCGCTCTTTTTTGAGCGGTAAAATAAGAGCTCCTCTCTTTCGGTTTTTTTTGCGGTAAAATAAGAGCTCCTCTCTTTCCATTATTTTTAGTGGTAAAATAAGCGCTCCTCTCTTTCCACTCTTTTTTAGTGGTAAAATGAGTGCTCCTCTCTTTCCGCTCTTTTTTTGGCGGTAAAATAAGAGCTCCTCTCTTTCCGCCTTTTTTTAGCGGCAAAATAAGGGATCCTCTCTTTCCGCTCTTTTTTAGTGGTAAAATAAGCGCTTCTCTTTCCGCTCTTTTTTAGTGGTAAAATAAGCGCTTTTCTCTTTCCGCTCTTTTTTAGTGGTAAAATAAGCGCTTCTCTTTCCACTCTTTTTTAGTGGTAAAATAAGCGCTCCTCTCTTTCCGCTTTATTCTGAGCGCTGGAATTGACGTTCTTCTCGTTTACATTTCGCGGTTTTTTAAAAAACAAATTTCCGCTCAATTTCACTCATAATAACAAAAGCGCTCACAATGAGAAGAGCGCTCCCTATTACTGCGTACGTTGTTGGTTACTTGGTTCATTTTCAATAAAGCTCCTTTTTGTTGAAGATACGGCAGTTTCATTTATTTTAAATAAAACTGCGTGCAATTTAACCTAGGGACCGGTCACTCCCTTGATTAACGACGCACCCCTCGAAAGACTAAATCCGATTTAATCGTGATTATTTTGATTAAATTCAATTTAATCACGATTATGTTGATTAAATCATGTTTAATCAATTAATAGAATGATTAAATGATTAAATCTGATTTAAATGATTTAATCATTATTTAAATGATTTAATCATTATTTAAATGATTTAATCTGATTTAAATGATTTAATTTGATTTAAATGATTAAATCCGATTTAAATGATTAAATCTGATTTAAATGATTAAATCGCGATTAGAAATTAGAACGAGAATCAGAATGATTATATATTGGTGATTGGAATGATTTCGTATTTACCGCGCTCGATAAAACCTCTATTCAACCGATTATATTGATTAAATCGTGATTAAATTGTGATTAAATCTAATTAAAATACTTAAATCTGATTAAAATATTTAAATCTGATTAATATGTTTAAATCTGATTAAAATGATTAAATCCGGATTAAAAAGATTAGATCATGATTAGAATAATTAAATCTCGTTTAAATAGTGATTAGATTTTCTAATCTTGATTACCCTGATTTAATCATTTTACTATGACTAAGACGTACCCAAATGGAAGTGACCGGCCCCTCGAATTTAGCCACTTAAATTTTTAAATCTACATGTAAATAATTCGATTTCCGCTCGTTTGAAAGCCAATATCGGCGCTCTTTTTGAACGGTAAAATAAGCGCTCCTCTCTTTCCGCTCTTTTTTGAGCGGTAAAATAAGCGCTCCTCTCTTTTTCGTTTCGCGCTCTTTTAAAACCACATTTTGCCGCTCAATTTCGCTCATAATAACAAAAGCGCTCACAATGAGAGGAGCGGTGCCCATCACCTCCTACGCATTGTAACCCGGCCACCTGTTTAAAGGTATTAAAAGTCGCTAGATGAAATGGGCCTTGGGTATTAGCCTAGCTGATATTTAGCTTTAAATTGTACGTGCCAAGTGCATTGTTGTAAGTCGCTAGATGAAATGGGCCTTGGGTATTAGCCTAGCTGATATTTAGCTTTAAATTGTACGTGCCAAGTACATTGTTGTAATGAATCTTTTTAGAAATTAATTACACAAAATATCGATTATCGGATTTAATAGGAATGAAAGCGGGTATTGTGGATTTTAATATTTGCGAATTTAAAGATTGTCTCATTGAAGGTCAGTATAACCATTTTCAAGGTCAAGATCGTCGAAATTATTCTCTCTTTATTTTCATTTTCTTGACTATGAACGAGATCAACATTTTGAAGGTCGAGCTAAACATTTTGAAGGTCAAGATCGTCGAAATTATTCCCTTTTTATTTTCATTTTCTTGACTATGAACGAGATCAACATTTTGAAGGTCGAGCTAAACATTTTGAAGGTCAAGATCGTCGAAATTATTCTCTCTTTAATTTCATTTTCTTGACTATGAACGAGATCAACATTTTGAAGGTCGAGCTAAACATTTTGAAGGTCAAGATCGTCGAAATTATTCCCTTTTTATTTTCATTTTCTTGACTATGAACGAGATCAACATTTTGAAGGTCGAGCTAAACATTTTGAAGGTCAAGATCGTCGAAATTATTCCCTTTTTATTTTCATTTTCTTGACTATGAACGAGATCAACATTTTGAAGGTCGAGCTAAACATTTTGAAGGTCAAGATCGTCGAAATTATTCTCTCTTTAATTTCATTTTCTTGACTATGAACGAGATCAACATTTTGAAGGTCGAGCTAAACATTTTGAAGGTCAAGATCGTCGAAATTATTCCCTTTTTATTTTCATTTTCTTGACTATGAACGAGATCAACATTTTGAAGGTCGAGCTAAACATTTTGAAGGTCAAGATCGTCGAAATTATTCCCTTTTTATTTTCATTTTCTTGACTATGAACGAGATCAACATTTTGAAGGTCGAGCTAAACATTTTGAAGGTCAAGATCGTCGAAATTATTCCCTTTTTATTTTCATTTTCTTGACTATGAACGAGATCAACATTTTGAAGGTCGAGCTAAACATTTTGAAGGTCAAGATCGTCGAAATTATTCCCTTTTTATTTTCATTTTCTTGACTATGAACGAGATCAACATTTTGAAGGTCGAGCTAAACATTTTGAAGGTCAAGATCGTCGAAATTATTCCCTTTTTATTTTCATTTTCTTGACTATGAACGAGATCAACATTTTGAAGGTCGAGCTAAACATTTTGAAGGTCAAGATCGTCGAAATTATTCCCTTTTTATTTTCATTTTCTTGACTATGAACGAGATCAACATTTTGAAGGTCGAGCTAAACATTTTGAAGGTCAAGATCGTCGAAATTATTCTCTCTTTAATTTCATTTTCTTGACTATGAACGAGATCAACATTTTGAAGGTCGAGCTAAACATTTTGAAGGTCAAGATCGTCGAAATTATTCCCTTTTTATTTTCATTTTCTTGACTATGAACGAGATCAACATTTTGAAGGTCGAGCTAAACATTTTGAAGGTCAAGATCGTCGAAATTATTCTCTCTTTAATTTCATTTTCTTGACTATGAACGAGATCAACATTTTGAAGGTCGAGCTAAACATTTTGAAGGTCAAGATCGTCGAAATTATTCCCTTTTTATTTTCATTTTCTTGACTATGAACGAGATCAACATTTTGAAGGTCGAGCTAAACATTTTGAAGGTCAAGATCGTCGAAATTATTCTCTCTTTAATTTCATTTTCTTGACTATGAACGAGATCAACATTTTGAAGGTCGAGCTAAACATTTTGAAGGTCAAGATCGTCGAAATTATTCCCTTTTTATTTTCATTTTCTTGACTATGAACGAGATCAACATTTTGAAGGTCGAGCTAAACATTTTGAAGGTCAAGATCGTCGAAATTATTCCCTTTTTATTTTCATTTTCTTGACTATGAACGAGATCAACATTTTGAAGGTCGAGCTAAACATTTTGAAGGTCAAGATCGTCGAAATTATTCCCTTTTTATTTTCATTTTCTTGACTATGAACGAGATCAACATTTTGAAGGTCGAGCTAAACATTTTGAAGGTCAAGATCGTCGAAATTATTCTCTCTTTAATTTCATTTTCTTGACTATGAACGAGATCAACATTTTGAAGGTCGAGCTAAACATTTTGAAGGTCAAGATCGTCGAAATTATTCCCTTTTTATTTTCATTTTCTTGACTATGAACGAGATCAACATTTTGAAGGTCGAGCTAAACATTTTGAAGGTCAAGATCGTCGAAATTATTCCCTTTTTATTTTCATTTTCTTGACTATGAACGAGATCAACATTTTGAAGGTCGAGCTAAACATTTTGAAGGTCAAGATCGTCGAAATTATTCTCTCTTTAATTTCATTTTCTTGACTATGAACGAGATCAACATTTTGAAGGTCGAGCTAAACATTTTGAAGGTCAAGATCGTCGAAATTATTCCCTTTTTATTTTCATTTTCTTGACTATGAACGAGATCAACATTTTGAAGGTCGAGCTAAACATTTTGAAGGTCAAGATCGTCGAAATTATTCTCTCTTTAATTTCATTTTCTTGACTATGAACGAGATCAACATTTTGAAGGTCGAGCTAAACATTTTGAAGGTCAAGATCGTCGAAATTATTCCCTTTTTATTTTCATTTTCTTGACTATGAACGAGATCAACATTTTGAAGGTCGAGCTAAACATTTTGAAGGTCAAGATCGTCGAAATTATTCCCTTTTTATTTTCATTTTCTTGACTATGAACGAGATCAACATTTTGAAGGTCGAGCTAAACATTTTGAAGGTCAAGATCGTCGAAATTATTCCCTTTTTATTTTCATTTTCTTGACTATGAACGAGATCAACATTTTGAAGGTCGAGCTAAACATTTTGAAGGTCAAGATCGTCGAAATTATTCCCTTTTTATTTTCATTTTCTTGACTATGAACGAGATCAACATTTTGAAGGTCGAGCTAAACATTTTGAAGGTCAAGATCGTCGAAATTATTCCCTTTTTATTTTCATTTTCTTGACTATGAACGAGATCAACATTTTGAAGGTCGAGCTAAACATTTTGAAGGTCAAGATCGTCGAAATTATTCCCTTTTTATTTTCATTTTCTTGACTATGAACGAGATCAACATTTTGAAGGTCGAGCTAAACATTTTGAAGGTCAAGATCGTCGAAATTATTCTCTCTTTAATTTCATTTTCTTGACTATGAACGAGATCAACATTTTGAAGGTCGAGCTAAACATTTTGAAGGTCAAGATCGTCGAAATTATTCCCTTTTTATTTTCATTTTCTTGACTATGAACGAGATCAACATTTTGAAGGTCGAGCTAAACATTTTGAAGGTCAAGATCGTCGAAATTATTCTCTCTTTAATTTCATTTTCTTGACTATGAACGAGATCAACATTTTGAAGGTCGAGCTAAACATTTTGAAGGTCAAGATCGTCGAAATTATTCCCTTTTTATTTTCATTTTCTTGACTATGAACGAGATCAACATTTTGAAGGTCGAGCTAAACATTTTGAAGGTCAAGATCGTCGAAATTATTCTCTCTTTAATTTCATTTTCTTGACTATGAACGAGATCAACATTTTGAAGGTCGAGCTAAACATTTTGAAGGTCAAGATCGTCGAAATTATTCCCTTTTTATTTTCATTTTCTTGACTATGAACGAGATCAACATTTTGAAGGTCGAGCTAAACATTTTGAAGGTCAAGATCGTCGAAATTATTCCCTTTTTATTTTCATTTTCTTGACTATGAACGAGATCAACATTTTGAAGGTCGAGCTAAACATTTTGAAGGTCAAGATCGTCGAAATTATTCCCTTTTTATTTTCATTTTCTTGACTATGAACGAGATCAACATTTTGAAGGTCGAGCTAAACATTTTGAAGGTCAAGATCGTCGAAATTATTCTCTCTTTAATTTCATTTTCTTGACTATGAACGAGATCAACATTTTGAAGGTCGAGCTAAACATTTTGAAGGTCAAGATCGTCGAAATTATTCCCTTTTTATTTTCATTTTCTTGACTATGAACGAGATCAACATTTTGAAGGTCGAGCTAAACATTTTGAAGGTCAAGATCGTCGAAATTATTCCCTTTTTATTTTCATTTTCTTGACTATGAACGAGATCAACATTTTGAAGGTCGAGCTAAACATTTTGAAGGTCAAGATCGTCGAAATTATTCTCTCTTTAATTTCATTTTCTTGACTATGAACGAGATCAACATTTTGAAGGTCGAGCTAAACATTTTGAAGGTCAAGATCGTCGAAATTATTCCCTTTTTATTTTCATTTTCTTGACTATGAACGAGATCAACATTTTGAAGGTCGAGCTAAACATTTTGAAGGTCAAGATCGTCGAAATTATTCCCTTTTTATTTTCATTTTCTTGACTATGAACGAGATCAACATTTTGAAGGTCGAGCTAAACATTTTGAAGGTCAAGATCGTCGAAATTATTCCCTTTTTATTTTCATTTTCTTGACTATGAACGAGATCAACATTTTGAAGGTCGAGCTAAACATTTTGAAGGTCAAGATCGTCGAAATTATTCCCTTTTTATTTTCATTTTCTTGACTATGAACGAGATCAACATTTTGAAGGTCGAGCTAAACATTTTGAAGGTCAAGATCGTCGAAATTATTCCCTTTTTATTTTCATTTTCTTGACTATGAACGAGATCAACATTTTGAAGGTCGAGCTAAACATTTTGAAGGTCAAGATCGTCGAAATTATTCCCTTTTTATTTTCATTTTCTTGACTATGAACGAGATCAACATTTTGAAGGTCGAGCTAAACATTTTGAAGGTCAAGATCGTCGAAATTATTCCCTTTTTATTTTCATTTTCTTGACTATGAACGAGATCAACATTTTGAAGGTCGAGCTAAACATTTTGAAGGTCAAGATCGTCGAAATTATTCCCTTTTTATTTTCATTTTCTTGACTATGAACGAGATCAACATTTTGAAGGTCGAGCTAAACATTTTGAAGGTCAAGATCGTCGAAATTATTCCCTTTTTATTTTCATTTTCTTGACTATGAACGAGATCAACATTTTGAAGGTCGAGCTAAACATTTTGAAGGTCAAGATCGTCGAAATTATTCCCTTTTTATTTTCATTTTCTTGACTATGAACGAGATCAACATTTTGAAGGTCGAGCTAAACATTTTGAAGGTCAAGATCGTCGAAATTATTCCCTTTTTATTTTCATTTTCTTGACTATGAACGAGATCAACATTTTGAAGGTCGAGCTAAACATTTTGAAGGTCAAGATCGTCGAAATTATTCCCTTTTTATTTTCATTTTCTTGACTATGAACGAGATCAACATTTTGAAGGTCGAGCTAAACATTTTGAAGGTCAAGATCGTCGAAATTATTCCCTTTTTATTTTCATTTTCTTGACTATGAACGAGATCAACATTTTGAAGGTCGAGCTAAACATTTTGAAGGTCAAGATCGTCGAAATTATTCCCTTTTTATTTTCATTTTCTTGACTATGAACGAGATCAACATTTTGAAGGTCGAGCTAAACATTTTGAAGGTCAAGATCGTCGAAATTATTCCCTTTTTATTTTCATTTTCTTGACTATGAACGAGATCAACATTTTGAAGGTCGAGCTAAACATTTTGAAGGTCAAGATCGTCGAAATTATTCCCTTTTTATTTTCATTTTCTTGACTATGAACGAGATCAACATTTTGAAGGTCGAGCTAAACATTTTGAAGGTCAAGATCGTCGAAATTATTCCCTTTTTATTTTCATTTTCTTGACTATGAACGAGATCAACATTTTGAAGGTCGAGCTAAACATTTTGAAGGTCAAGATCGTCGAAATTATTCTCTCTTTAATTTCATTTTCTTGACTATGAACGAGATCAACATTTTGAAGGTCGAGCTAAACATTTTGAAGGTCAAGATCGTCGAAATTATTCCCTTTTTATTTTCATTTTCTTGACTATGAACGAGATCAACATTTTGAAGGTCGAGCTAAACATTTTGAAGGTCAAGATCGTCGAAATTATTCTCTCTTTAATTTCATTTTCTTGACTATGAACGAGATCAACATTTTGAAGGTCGAGCTAAACATTTTGAAGGTCAAGATCGTCGAAATTATTCCCTTTTTATTTTCATTTTCTTGACTATGAACGAGATCAACATTTTGAAGGTCGAGCTAAACATTTTGAAGGTCAAGATCGTCGAAATTATTCCCTTTTTATTTTCATTTTCTTGACTATGAACGAGATCAACATTTTGAAGGTCGAGCTAAACATTTTGAAGGTCAAGATCGTCGAAATTATTCCCTTTTTATTTTCATTTTCTTGACTATGAACGAGATCAACATTTTGAAGGTCGAGCTAAACATTTTGAAGGTCAAGATCGTCGAAATTATTCTCTCTTTAATTTCATTTTCTTGACTATGAACGAGATCAACATTTTGAAGGTCGAGCTAAACATTTTGAAGGTCAAGATCGTCGAAATTATTCCCTTTTTATTTTCATTTTCTTGACTATGAACGAGATCAACATTTTGAAGGTCGAGCTAAACATTTTGAAGGTCAAGATCGTCGAAATTATTCCCTTTTTATTTTCATTTTCTTGACTATGAACGAGATCAACATTTTGAAGGTCGAGCTAAACATTTTGAAGGTCAAGATCGTCGAAATTATTCTCTCTTTAATTTCATTTTCTTGACTATGAACGAGATCAACATTTTGAAGGTCGAGCTAAACATTTTGAAGGTCAAGATCGTCGAAATTATTCCCTTTTTATTTTCATTTTCTTGACTATGAACGAGATCAACATTTTGAAGGTCGAGCTAAACATTTTGAAGGTCAAGATCGTCGAAATTATTCCCTTTTTATTTTCATTTTCTTGACTATGAACGAGATCAACATTTTGAAGGTCGAGCTAAACATTTTGAAGGTCAAGATCGTCGAAATTATTCCCTTTTTATTTTCATTTTCTTGACTATGAACGAGATCAACATTTTGAAGGTCGAGCTAAACATTTTGAAGGTCAAGATCGTCGAAATTATTCCCTTTTTATTTTCATTTTCTTGACTATGAACGAGATCAACATTTTGAAGGTCGAGCTAAACATTTTGAAGGTCAAGATCGTCGAAATTATTCCCTTTTTATTTTCATTTTCTTGACTATGAACGAGATCAACATTTTGAAGGTCGAGCTAAACATTTTGAAGGTCAAGATCGTCGAAATTATTCCCTTTTTATTTTCATTTTCTTGACTATGAACGAGATCAACATTTTGAAGGTCGAGCTAAACATTTTGAAGGTCAAGATCGTCGAAATTATTCTCTCTTTAATTTCATTTTCTTGACTATGAACGAGATCAACATTTTGAAGGTCGAGCTAAACATTTTGAAGGTCAAGATCGTCGAAATTATTCCCTTTTTATTTTCATTTTCTTGACTATGAACGAGATCAACATTTTGAAGGTCGAGCTAAACATTTTGAAGGTCAAGATCGTCGAAATTATTCTCTCTTTAATTTCATTTTCTTGACTATGAACGAGATCAACATTTTGAAGGTCGAGCTAAACATTTTGAAGGTCAAGATCGTCGAAATTATTCCCTTTTTATTTTCATTTTCTTGACTATGAACGAGATCAACATTTTGAAGGTCGAGCTAAACATTTTGAAGGTCAAGATCGTCGAAATTATTCCCTTTTTATTTTCATTTTCTTGACTATGAACGAGATCAACATTTTGAAGGTCGAGCTAAACATTTTGAAGGTCAAGATCGTCGAAATTATTCCCTTTTTATTTTCATTTTCTTGACTATGAACGAGATCAACATTTTGAAGGTCGAGCTAAACATTTTGAAGGTCAAGATCGTCGAAATTATTCTCTCTTTAATTTCATTTTCTTGACTATGAACGAGATCAACATTTTGAAGGTCGAGCTAAACATTTTGAAGGTCAAGATCGTCGAAATTATTCCCTTTTTATTTTCATTTTCTTGACTATGAACGAGATCAACATTTTGAAGGTCGAGCTAAACATTTTGAAGGTCAAGATCGTCGAAATTATTCCCTTTTTATTTTCATTTTCTTGACTATGAACGAGATCAACATTTTGAAGGTCGAGCTAAACATTTTGAAGGTCAAGATCGTCGAAATTATTCCGTTTTTATTTTCATTTTCTTGACTATGAACGAGATCAACATTTTGAAGGTCGAGCTAAACATTTTGAAGGTCAAGATCGTCGAAATTATTCCCTTTTTATTTTCATTTTCTTGACTATGAACGAGATCAACATTTTGAAGGTCGAGCTAAACATTTTGAAGGTCAAGATCGTCGAAATTATTCCCTTTTTATTTTCATTTTCTTGACTATGAACGAGATCAACATTTTGAAGGTCGAGCTAAACATTTTGAAGGTCAAGATCGTCGAAATTATTCTCTCTTTAATTTCATTTTCTTGACTATGAACGAGATCAACATTTTGAAGGTCGAGCTAAACATTTTGAAGGTCAAGATCGTCGAAATTATTCCCTTTTTATTTTCATTTTCTTGACTATGAACGAGATCAACATTTTGAAGGTCGAGCTAAACATTTTGAAGGTCAAGATCGTCGAAATTATTCCCTTTTTATTTTCATTTTCTTGACTATGAACGAGATCAACATTTTGAAGGTCGAGCTAAACATTTTGAAGGTCAAGATCGTCGAAATTATTCCCTTTTTATTTTCATTTTCTTGACTATGAACGAGATCAACATTTTGAAGGTCGAGCTAAACATTTTGAAGGTCAAGATCGTCGAAATTATTCCCTTTTTATTTTCATTTTCTTGACTATGAACGAGATCAACATTTTGAAGGTCGAGCTAAACATTTTGAAGGTCAAGATCGTCGAAATTATTCTCTCTTTAATTTCATTTTCTTGACTATGAACGAGATCAACATTTTGAAGGTCGAGCTAAACATTTTGAAGGTCAAGATCGTCGAAATTATTCCCTTTTTATTTTCATTTTCTTGACTATGAACGAGATCAACATTTTGAAGGTCGAGCTAAACATTTTGAAGGTCAAGATCGTCGAAATTATTCTCTCTTTAATTTCATTTTCTTGACTATGAACGAGATCAACATTTTGAAGGTCGAGCTAAACATTTTGAAGGTCAAGATCGTCGAAATTATTCCCTTTTTATTTTCATTTTCTTGACTATGAACGAGATCAACATTTTGAAGGTCGAGCTAAACATTTTGAAGGTCAAGATCGTCGAAATTATTCCCTTTTTATTTTCATTTTCTTGACTATGAACGAGATCAACATTTTGAAGGTCGAGCTAAACATTTTGAAGGTCAAGATCGTCGAAATTATTCCGTTTTTATTTTCATTTTCTTGACTATGAACGAGATCAACATTTTGAAGGTCGAGCTAAACATTTTGAAGGTCAAGATCGTCGAAATTATTCCCTTTTTATTTTCATTTTCTTGACTATGAACGAGATCAACATTTTGAAGGTCGAGCTAAACATTTTGAAGGTCAAGATCGTCGAAATTATTCCCTTTTTATTTTCATTTTCTTGACTATGAACGAGATCAACATTTTGAAGGTCGAGCTAAACATTTTGAAGGTCAAGATCGTCGAAATTATTCTCTCTTTAATTTCATTTTCTTGACTATGAACGAGATCAACATTTTGAAGGTCGAGCTAAACATTTTGAAGGTCAAGATCGTCGAAATTATTCCCTTTTTATTTTCATTTTCTTGACTATGAACGAGATCAACATTTTGAAGGTCGAGCTAAACATTTTGAAGGTCAAGATCGTCGAAATTATTCCCTTTTTATTTTCATTTTCTTGACTATGAACGAGATCAACATTTTGAAGGTCGAGCTAAACATTTTGAAGGTCAAGATCGTCGAAATTATTCCCTTTTTATTTTCATTTTCTTGACTATGAACGAGATCAACATTTTGAAGGTCGAGCTAAACATTTTGAAGGTCAAGATCGTCGAAATTATTCCCTTTTTATTTTCATTTTCTTGACTATGAACGAGATCAACATTTTGAAGGTCGAGCTAAACATTTTGAAGGTCAAGATCGTCGAAATTATTCTCTCTTTAATTTCATTTTCTTGACTATGAACGAGATCAACATTTTGAAGGTCGAGCTAAACATTTTGAAGGTCAAGATCGTCGAAATTATTCCCTTTTTATTTTCATTTTCTTGACTATGAACGAGATCAACATTTTGAAGGTCGAGCTAAACATTTTGAAGGTCAAGATCGTCGAAATTATTCTCTCTTTAATTTCATTTTCTTGACTATGAACGAGATCAACATTTTGAAGGTCGAGCTAAACATTTTGAAGGTCAAGATCGTCGAAATTATTCCCTTTTTATTTTCATTTTCTTGACTATGAACGAGATCAACATTTTGAAGGTCGAGCTAAACATTTTGAAGGTCAAGATCGTCGAAATTATTCTCTCTTTAATTTCATTTTCTTGACTATGAACGAGATCAACATTTTGAAGGTCGAGCTAAACATTTTGAAGGTCAAGATCGTCGAAATTATTCCCTTTTTATTTTCATTTTCTTGACTATGAACGAGATCAACATTTTGAAGGTCGAGCTAAACATTTTGAAGGTCAAGATCGTCGAAATTATTCCCTTTTTATTTTCATTTTCTTGACTATGAACGAGATCAACATTTTGAAGGTCGAGCTAAACATTTTGAAGGTCAAGATCGTCGAAATTATTCCGTTTTTATTTTCATTTTCTTGACTATGAACGAGATCAACATTTTGAAGGTCGAGCTAAACATTTTGAAGGTCAAGATCGTCGAAATTATTCCCTTTTTATTTTCATTTTCTTGACTATGAACGAGATCAACATTTTGAAGGTCGAGCTAAACATTTTGAAGGTCAGGATCGTCGAAATTATTCTCTCTTTAATTTCATTTTCTTGACTATGAACGAGATCAACATTTTGAAGGTCGAGCTAAACATTTTGAAGGTCAAGATCGTCGAAATTATTCCCTTTTTATTTTCATTTTCTTGACTATGAACGAGATCAACATTTTGAAGGTCGAGCTAAACATTTTGAAGGTCAAGATCGTCGAAATTATTCTCTCTTTAATTTCATTTTCTTGACTATGAACGAGATCAACATTTTGAAGGTCGAGCTAAACATTTTGAAGGTCAAGATCGTCGAAATTGTTCCCTTTTTATTTTCATTTTCTTGACTATGAACGAGGTCAACATTTTGAAGGTCGAGATAACCATTTCCAAGGTTGAAATAACCGTTTACTGAAGATCGAGATAAGCATTTCCAAGGTTGAAATAACCGTTTACTGAAGATCGAGATAACCATATCCAAGGTCGAAATAACTGTTTACTAAAGATCGATTATTAGGACACCTTTGAAATACATCAGGTACTGATAAAGTATAAAGGTAACCACAATCCAGAAATAACGCGATTTAATATTTCAGACACGAATGTAGAAGTTTTTTGCTTGGCCGAATACCATCAAGAACGGAAGCTTGTCACGGCATCCACGTGGAAATACTTGATAAACAGCGGAAGACGGCAAACGCTTGAACGATAAACCCCAATGGGAAGTAATCCTTGCACTTAACAAACTTCCTGGTGAAACGAACATTTTCGTCTGTGCAGAATGAAAGGCAAAAAATAGGCCTAACTAATCGAAGAAGCTCTCCGTTCCATTTAAGAAACTTTTTAGCGCCGAAATCTTGCGACGAAAGAGAAGTTTCAATCCATTTCTGGAAAACGTACCGCGCCTTTTAACACCGGGAGTATGGAGTATAAATTCATTGGGGAATTGCCGTTGGAAAACTCGGAGATCGAGAAACATACGGAACCAACTTCAATTTGCCGCCCAAATTCTTTTAAAAGGCGTTTGGATATTTTAAATTCGGTTTTCGGGTTCGTCACGAAAAAAGTGTGAAATCTTCTTATATCGTATGACTGCGCGTATAACGAAATTGATTAGATTAGGGTGTTATCTCGGCCCATATCGGATATAGCGGAGATGGAATATTTTAAAAGTCTGGCGACGAAACGAAAAGGCTATAAAAATCAATCAAGTTTTCGGGTGGGGAGGGCGATGGATTGACAGACGAAAAGGAGAAGGACCAGGGAATGTAAAATCGGGTGCTCCTCGGGGAGATGATGAAGATGTTGCGGAAAAGGCCCCCTTCTAAGACGCCGCGAAGGATGGCTTCCCTATAACATTATGGGTCAACAGTACGCCGCGATCTAAAACGGGACGAATCTCGAATGGATGGACGAACAAGATTGGCCAGCTTCGAGGCGGATAGCTTCACTATAGCCTAGAGGTCGGTGACGGTTAATCATTATCCATGATTAAATTGATTTTTTTCGGGGAAAAATGTAAACAAAGAAATTTACCGATTAATATTTCGGAAAATAATTAAAAAACATGTATTATTCAGAAAATTTGAGCTTTTTATCGAAAAAAACGTCGTTTTTCTGATTAATTTTACAAATTTATCAAAAAAATTAATCGGATAATACAGGAATATAAATTACTTGATCAAAACGTTTTACGGATAATTTTGAGAGCTTTATCTATCGAATAAAAGTTAACCATCCCCGACCTCTACTATAGCCACGGTCACACTACAGCTTAAAACCCAGTTTAGGTCGGTTTGCATGCCAGTTTTGACCGCCGACGATAATTCTTAGCTCACACGTTGCTTCACCCCGGTTCCCTTATAGCCAAGGCTTAACGTCATTTCAAATTATGATCAGAATTTTGAAAATACTGAAATATATCCCAAAACAATTAGTTAATCATGTTTTCTATTAGGGATGCACCAATATGGCTACAGTCGATATCAACCAAGTTATATATCATAATGATAATATCATTGTAAAAGATGTTCAGTACACTGTCATACCATTTTATTCTAAATTTTAACGGAAAAAGGTTAGCGAGAGAATATCCGTATGTTTCTTTTAATTTTACTTGATACATATTTTCTCTCACAAATCGAATATCGTAGATTTTTAAATGAAATATTATCATTAGTTAGTTAATCGAAAATTTTCTTATTTTTAAATGTTTTTCTGAAAATATTTTTTATAATACCGGTATCAGTCAATATCGGCTGCGCTTAAGCCGATATTGGCCGATACTAATATTAGAAAAATATGCCGATATATACAGGAATATTATTTGACATTATTTAGAATTTTATTCCCATTATTTTTGAAAAAAACGAGCAATTTGGTTTCCCAGCCTTGTTGTTCTGAAAGCGATTCTAAGCGAACCGACTTGGACTAGTTTCTTACCGAACCAACACGAAGCGATTTTAGGGATAAGTGTGAACCTGGAAGAGGAAGCTACCGTATCCTATACCTGTTTACCGGGAGTTAACCAATATGTGTATTCCAACGCGGGGAAAAGTAGTTCTTCGTATTGGGGCTTTAATAAGACAAAACTAGAGTTGTTAATTTTTATTCTAGATTAGACAAGAAGTTTAGTTTTACTTTTGAATTCGACAAAATGAGCCTAAAACAGCACGAAATTTAAATTTGCGAACAATACTAGGCTTAGAGCCCAGCGGAACAGATAAATTAGCGGCCAAAATTTCGATTATTCATAAAAATTTCGCGGTTATAAAACGATTTAATATGCAAAAATGAAGTTTTTATTCAGATAATTATCGGTTATTTATATACTCAAATAAAACGGATATTTCTTATCCAAACCAGTAAGTGTTAACAAAATGATATTCTACAATTTGTTACGCAGTTATATCTTTATATTGCTAAGCTATATCAGTTTTTAATTCAAACTAATCAAAGTACAATAATCAGCTTATTTGGCAACATCAAACAATTTAAAAGAAGATGAAATAATTGAAATAATTCTTTGTATACTATTTCCACTTTAGAAAGATAATTCGTTGAAAGTAATTAGCGCTTGAATCTAGCTAGGTCTTATAGGAAATAGAGTTTCATTGGTTTGTTGGTACAGAAGACCATGGACGTACCTTTGGGGGGGGGCAGGGGGAGGCTCCCCCCCCCAAAGTTTTGTAGAGTTGGCAAATCGAGGTGGACTTGGCAAAATGAAAATTATGAAACATGTTAGTTAATTAAAAAAACTCCTAAATCGATAGTAAACAAATCATTTAGAATTTCCCAGAAATTTACTTCCCTAAAGTCATTAACTATGTTTGAGATTTCTATGTAGTTGCTTCTCCTTATGTATAACTTTCAAGACCTGATTTCTACGCTAGGCAGCTAGTGTGTCGGAACTTTAGTTCAGCCTTGTGGTAAAACCTTTTTAAATAGTCATTTTTCCTACAGCACCTTATAAAATGGAAAGGCAGATAGACGCGTGATGGAGAATATCGGTTGTTCGTTATTATTTCAGTGTTCATTTTCTACGTTATATTTGGCAATCTGTATAAAATTTATAAAAATAGTTTTAATTTCTACAGTTTTTTTTAGGGAAAATTAGGTAAGTCGTGAATATTATAGTGATATTCTTTAGGAAAGTGAAAATTTCACAAGCCAATATTCCTAAAGTTGTGTTATATAAAGATAACGTGTGATCATATGGTGTGATACAGTGTCGGTTGTTCTTACGTTAATATTTCAGTAATAAGTGTTTGAATTGTTTATGTTATATTTCGGTATGAATAATTCCAGTTATTCAAAGCAGTTCAGTTAAACAACAACTAGTATTCGTCAAGATGAAATGTATGTATTTTTTACAGCGGGATACACGACGAGAAAATAGTAAGCGGGTTTGATGGGATTTTTAAATTGCTGTAACATCGTTCAATCTCTGTTTTCTTCTTCGTGTATCTCCTTTATATATAAAGAGAGTACGCAAATGCTTCACTCAATATAACTAGAAGCCGAGCCATTTTCGCCATTGAATTGGGAATAGTCCCGCTAGAATGACATAGGCGCGTTCGGTAGTCGTGGTTTCGCGAAACAAATTCTGAAATTTCCAGTCGGCGCACTCAGCAGTCAACTCTATCATTATACTGGTGGCGCCATCTATAACTTCCAAAGTACATTAGTACCATTAATTCAATTGTATAGTATATAGTTCCCGCCGCTAACAGCGGATGGCGCCACCGATTATAATTTTAATGAAACATTTAAATTGAAATCTACCGTAACAATCCAAACTTAGACGACTTGACAAACTTTGGTTTTTACTTGGCAAATTTCACTTACCTCCCCCCCCAAACGTACTCTCTTCGGTACGCCCCTGCAGAAGACAAATCATCTAAAGTAACAGTTTTTGATTCCATGACGAATGACAAAAATTCATTTGAGTTTTCATCCTAACTAGATCAAAGAAAAGAAACACAGAATTGCAATTTTGGTTTTCAAAGAAACTAAAAGGATTTATTTGCCAGATACGAAAACCATTTATCATATACATAAATGCACATTAAATTAAATTAAATTACAAAATCTTCGTCTATTATGATAAGAATTTATAGTTTCGTTGAGTCTCAAGTAAATTTTTACCAAACTATTGTAGAATCTGCTTATTTTCCAAGTCAAAACGACATAA
Source organism: Leiobunum rupestre (assembly GCF_980474605.1). NCBI lineage: Eukaryota > Metazoa > Arthropoda > Arachnida > Opiliones > Sclerosomatidae > Leiobunum > Leiobunum rupestre. The sequence continues at coordinate 43,453,088 of NC_143390.1, forward strand.
TTGATGTGGTAAAATTTTTTATGAATAAAATTGTAAAGGTTAAAAATCTCTAGCTGAATATAATTAAAGTTGTAAGTTTTTCCGAAAAAAAGAAAAAAAAAGTTTCCATTCCATGAATAGCACAATTTTGTTCGCCATTTTAAGTTTCGCGGCATTTTCTGCTCATTTTTTGCATAAAAAGTGAAAATACATTCGAATAAAAACCCTTAAAAAGTAATATATGTTTCAATTTTTAATTTTCCGCAATTCGGAATCTTTTCTTCAAATATTTCCACATTTATTTTTTCCAGAAAATTAACAACTCTAAATGTAATCATAAGTAACATAATAAACATAAGTATGTCACTTGCTATTCTCCCAATGCTAATTTTACGTAATAATAAATAGTTGGGGAGAAAAATCAAGTTTGAATATTTCTGGTGATCATTAAAGGGAATATAACCTGCAAAGCAATCTTTATGGAAGAACCCTTAAATTTTTCAAATTTCCTTGTACAGTGGCGCCAAACATTTTTAAAAACAAAGGCAACAGCGGCCAGAGCTGCAAACATTGCTGTTCCACACCAAATACGCAAGGTTATATTCCCTTTAACATTAATGTCGACGGGTATTTTCAAATATTTTACTGAAACAACCTCCGATACCTCAGCCTCCCAAAGTACATTATTATTACGTTACGTATGCTAGCAACGAAAATAGTTTAGAATCATACATTTTTATATCTGATGTCAAATATATGAAGCAGGAATCCATACCTCTACTTGGAATGCTTATCCTGGCGTATCGCGTATGGTAAGATCAATCTGACGGCTTTGGTCCCTCCTACGAGAGTAAAAATCCCCTCTGCGCGCACTCCCCTCTCACGTTGTTGTTTGTTAAGTTAACATAGTGACGTCAAAAAAACCGTCAGCCACATCGACAAGAAAATCTGCCGCGATAACCTTTCCAAGTAAAGGTATGGATTCCAAGGCGGGCTCGGGTCGGGTCGGGTCGGGTAAGCCCGCCTTTAGTGGGCCCAAGACTCATCTCTACTAGCGCGGCACTTGTCCACGACTCAACGCGATGTATAACCTACCACCGAACAAAATAATTAGGGGTGATCCTTTAAAAACCTAAATTTGGAAACTGCTTTCCTGTAAAAGTGCTCTCTCTCTCTCTCTCTCTGGATGAAGGGAGTGATGACCAGCTATGTCTCTCTATCTCTACAGGGGTTATACTGTAGTCCTGCAAGAAAGGCCATTTGAAGCAAAAGTGCTAGCGGAGAAAAATTCTTTTATAGTAAGGGTGAAAAAGCTCCTCGAAAAATGGGAAAACGGAAGAAACCTTTCACAGCACATTTACCTTTACTATCTCTAATGTAGGCCTGCACCTTTTCCTTTTGGCGTAACCAGGATTGACCAGCAGCTACACATACTTATTTCCGCTACTGAAATTCTAAAATATGTTCTACCGCTTATTGTTTATATTTGAAGCCGTAGAATGTTCAAGGAAAACACTACCCACGCGAAAGGCGTACAGAAGGTCAATTTGTTTTACTACAGATAAAATTGTTCAAAGTCGAATTGACACGAGGTCGAGTTATAAGTGAAAAATAAGTCGTTATCTTAAGGGGCGTTCGGACTATACAACTTTTAAAGGTTAATTAGTTTGACCACCAAATGTGTTCAACTAATTGGGAATTAAAAAAGCAGTGGGAATAGCAAACACGCAACCTTTTTCGGGTAGTATACTATTACAACCAAACAAAATTTAAAAACATGTGGTACTTCAAACGTGTAATATTAATATTAGGTGTTTTGTACATGAAATACAAAGTGTATAGTACTGCATTTACATTTCAGAATAATGAAATTTGAATTTCAGAATAATGAAATTTGAATTTCAGAATAATGAAATTTGAATTTCAGAATAATGAAATTTACATTTCAGAATAATGAAATTTGAATTTCAGAATAATGAAATTTGAATTTCAGAATAATGAAATTTGAATTTCAGAATAATGAAATTTGAATTTCAGAATAATGTAATTTGAATTTCAGAATAATGACATTTACATTTCAGAATAATGAAATTTGAATTTCAGAATAATGACATTTACATTGCGGAATAATTACATTTGAATTTCAGAGTAATGACATTTGAATTTCAGAGTAATGACATTTGAATTTCAGAATAGTGACATTTACATTTCGGAATAATGACATTTGAATTTCAGAATAGTGGCAGTGTGTCAGAATTTATAGCCCGGTGTACCTAGTAACAGAGACCATTCCACCGGAGGTCTATCATCATAGTGCCCTACGCCAGCGTCCACAAGCCCGGACAGGTGACAAATCCAGCATGGGTAGTAGTACCCTACTACTGATGGTCGCACCTTTGACGCAAGCCACTCAACCCAGCAGAAGATGCAGCAATGGGTTGACCATTTCCCACTTCGCACACAGCAGTGGGGTTAAGAGCGGATGCTGTAGCAACTCCAGCCGACACCCTACCTACGTAGGTAAAGAGTCAAACCCTTTGGAGAGAGCTCCTATAGGGGAACGACGAGCACACAGCGGTGTGCTCCAAAAGGCCGGGAAACAGGACCACTGTACACTCTTAAAAAGGTTGGGTTGTTTTCAACCCAAAATGGGTTAAAATTCAACCCATACCTGGGTCCGTATTTACCCAGCCCAAATTTGGGTTGTTTAGAATTAACCCATGAAAGGTTAAAAATGCAACTCAATTTTAGGTTGAAATTTTATTAACCTCAGCTTGAATTGAAAACAACCCCACCTTGGGTTGTAAACTAACCCATCTTAGTTAGAAAATTACTACATCTTAGGTTGAATTTTAATCGCATCTTTGGCATCCAGGTAGGTAAATTTTAAGATCTGACGATTTCTTCTGCCTATACATGAAAAATTAATATCCCTCTTAGATATGAATTTTTACCATAGATAAATTATAGGAGTAGAATTTAAACAGAAACCCGCGGGTCGACAACTCAAGACGGATTTTACCATGAGAAATAATATTCCATGTGTGTCCACCGTTTATATTCTATTCCTAAAATCGATCCATGGATCCTCTAAAAATTTCATATCTAAGAGGGACATTCATTTTGTCTAATACAGGCAGACGAAAATTTTCAGGTCTAAAATTTTCCTACCTAGCTGCACGGCCAAACACGCGATCAAAATTCAACCCATGGTTGGGTAGTTTTCAGCCCAAGATGGGGTAGTTTTCAGCCCAAGGTGGGGTAGTTTTCAGCCCAAGATGGGGTAGTTTTCAACCCACGGTGGGGTAGTTTTCAACCCAAGATGGGGTAGTTTTCAACCCAAGATGGGGTAGTTTTCAGCCCAAGGTGGGGTAGTTTTAAAATATAATCGTGATTGGTTGCTATTTATAATTAATGAAGCCCGGTTAACAACTAACAAAAACTAGACTAACTTGACTACGTTAAGAATTATAAACACTAAATATTTGTATTATTTTGTTAAAATAATTGTACTTGTTTTATTTGAGATATAAAACTGAATTGCAACGTAAAGGTAGCCTTAAATCATCATTTTTTTTATTTATTCTAGTTCTTTTTTCGTGGTTTATTTCAGTTTCTTCTTCCGTAGCCTTCTGTTTCTTTGGTCTTCCCATATTCTTTGCTACTGCAGGCCTAAATATTTTTCTCTGGGTTTCATATATCTTAAGTAGCTCCACTAAGTAATTCTGTATATTTTCTGATTCTAATAAAACTAAGTATTTCTCTGTTCTTTCTTACATAAATGGTACTTTTCCCATTTTGAACAGCTGCTGCAGCTACCGACTTCCACTGACCTCTGTCATCAACATAACACGGCTAAACCTAGGTTTGCAGACCACTTTTCTCACGATTTTCTTCGATGAAATAATTTCTCTTAGCCTCACTAGATGGCGGGCTAGTTACCCGTGGTGCATTCGTTATTTTCCCTGTAGTCGCGGGTGGTGGAAAATTAAAAAGGCTATTTAACCTTCCCCTGTCGAACAGAGAAATTGCCATCCGAGTTAATTTTGTTCGTTGATAATTTCAGTTCATGTAGGCCTATTTCTGGCATAATGGCATTTGAATTTCAGAATAATGACATTTAAATTTCAGAATAATGACATTTAAATTTCGGAATAATAAAATTTAAATTTCAGAATAATGACATTTAAATTTCAGAATAATGACATTTAAATTTCAGAATAATGACATTTAAATTTCAGAATAATGACATTTAAATTTCGGAATAATGGCATTTGAATTTCGGAATAATTTAATTTCAATTTCAACATGAGACAAACCTGGAGAAAATTAATTAGACTTTCAAAAACCACTGTGAGCACCAGTTCTTATACTTTAAAGTTGCCGCATCGACAAATAACATAGAAATGTTTGCCGTTTTCTGTCTAGCCTAGCTAACGACGCGCCCTCTAGCGCGGCTCTCTGGAGTAAGAAATTTAGGACAAAATGGCAACGTCCAAACGAGTCAACGAGAAGTCGCTAATAAAAGGTAAAAAATGTTTTTTGAGTAATTTTGATACAGGATTAATTAATTTTGTGTTAGTAATAATAAGTTTGGAATAGTTAGAAAATGAAATGAATCTTTCTAGCCTTGTGTTTAGAATATTGTTTTTTGATAATTGCTTATGACTTCTAGGCCTTGACTAATAGGTTTTTTTTTCAGATATTCTTAACAACGATTTTGAAAACCTAATATGTTAATTATTATAAACGGACTAGATGTGGATTTAAAATAGTTGGTCCAGATTGTCCTATGAAATGTAGTGAGCAAACATATTTGGCACTCTTTTTGTAGTCGAATTTATCAATATAGACCAAGTCCCAACCGCGGTTCATTGTGTTCAATAACCACGTTTCAAATTTTGAAATTGTTTTTTTAGGGTTAGGAAACCTATAGTATTTAATTCCCTCAACTTCGCGCCATCAAAACACTTTTTTACCGTCATTAAACGTAAAAAAAATTAATTTTTCGTAAATAAACAGAGAGCTAGGAGGCAGCCATATTGTCCTATATTTTTGTTTCCTTAAAAATTCGTGAGGTGGCGATCGAGTCGTTTAGCGTGACCGTTCTTGGGAAATTTCCCTGCCAGGAGTTTGGCTTACCTTATGAGTCCCTATGTTATTTGTCGATGGTTGCCGATGAAAAATAAAATTGCATAGCAGGAACGTTACTCTATTCGGTGTAAATATTATTAAGCGCAACTGATGTAGTAGTCTGAATAGATTATATTGGCGAAACATTTCGGTTTTAACAAGCGGTCACTGAGGGTAGTAAAATTTTTCTTTACACTGATGAGAAAATGAGGTACAACCCCAAAAATAAATCGCTATAAAAGCGTCATATAACACTTAATATTTTTAGTTTTAGCAAGAACAAAGTTAACAGAGGAGATTTGAAAAACATGGAGTAAAACACGTTACATTTTGCGTAAGTAAAGTAATTTCTATTTATAATAAAAACACAGCTCTGTGCCATTGTCAAGGCAGAAGAAAAGTGACAGCAGTGACATTTAGATATTTTTTTTTTTAGAAGCTCGTTATAAGCGATTGTAACGGGTGGGACAATTCAGTCCGCTCGTCCATTTGATTAATCAGGTGCGAGATATGTGTTACGGCCACGCCAACGGGGGGATACTTGGGGTTAGGGTTGGGAAACCCGTGGCGGAAGTATGACAACCACCCATTATGGGATTAGTGGTCGTCCTGACACAGCCATCCACAAACTCTGCCTCCCGGACGCCTGGGATTACAGGAGTGAGCCACTACTCCCGGCGACATTTAGATATATACAAACATTATACAATGATAAAAAACAACAAAAAAGGGGGAGGAACAAATATATCATTATTTTAAACTAAATTTCTTATCAAGAGTTTCTTATATACAGGGTGTTTCAAAAGGTTATGCGAACATTCAGGTTTGGGTTAGTGTGATAAGTAAAAAAGGACTTTGCAAACAAATCGAGGTAACCAGCGCAAAAAAGTAAACTTAAACAGTATTTAAAGTCCCTGCTGCTTGGTTTTGCGCTTGTTGCAGCCTACTTCCAGGGGTTAATAGGCCACACTTTGAAGCTCTCTAGCCTCACTGGCACTCTTTTAACTCACTCATCGTAGGAAAATGGGAAAAAACCGGCATACTTATCAACTCACCCCCTACAACTCCTTAAAATCTTTGCATAACCTTTTGAAACACCCTGTATACAACAATATACAATGATAAAAAACCACAAAACAAAAAAGGAAAAAAATAAAATATTGTTAATTTAAACTACGATTCCTATCGAGGGTTTTTTATATTTAAAAGGTAAATAATAAATAAGGTCCATCTGAATTGCTTAATTTTTTTTCTCGATGTTTATAAATTTCGATAGCTTCGCGGGAATTTCTTTGTTTATAAAATTTAGGTTCAGCAATTATTTTACCATCAACATAGTTGGTTGAATGACCAGTCTCTTTAACCTGAAGGGATATTCACTACGTCTAGTGTGACGTGGTTTTTATGCCGGGAATCACTGCCCAAATATTCATACATTCTTGGCTATGGTGTAGACAGTATAAAACTCTTCTGCTGCTACGTAGTCCTATGGCGCGGACACTTTCAAAGTACGCTTAACATTCCGTAATGGCCGGTAACACGGTCGCTGTAATCAGTAGCGCTAAAAGGTGGGTCGCGTTGAAGACATAACTAAGCTATAAAGAGCGTAGCGTACATTGGGGTAGGTCCTTTCTATAATACGAGAGAAATTCTGCTCTCAGAATGAGAAGGCTTCGGAAAGAGGAATTTCATGCAAATTCTTGCCTCTTTCGCGCGTCGTTGAGTATTTCCATTACCCGTTTATACTCGTTAAATTCTCCATTCGCTCTTATGAGATTGTTTACTTCACTGTCTTTACAACAAAGATCAGAGCCCATTCTCTTTATAATATATAATTTTTCGCGTGAGAATAGAATTACGGCGCTATTCGAATTAAATAATTTAAATTCTCAAAAACTAATGAATAAATAGTGATAAAACCCGGGCGAATTTTCGCGATGCCTGGGAATATATCGTCGCCGTTAAAACAAAACCACGTATCTTTTCGGTGGCCTTTTTGAGAAAAATGGATTTTTAGAATTTGCAGGGACTCGTGAAATCGCAAGTTAGGTTTTTACATGTGAGTTAATTTTATAGTTAATAATTTCGTTTCAATATTGAATTTTTGAGGATTTTAATTGAAATATATTTTGCTAAAGGGGAATTTTTATAGATACGTGCTTTTGCGCGAAATAAGTTGTGAATATCAAAGATACGTTTAAATGTGTTCTCGATTTAAAAAAAGAAATCCAATTGCAACATATTAATGTTTTTAAAGTTATATACGTAAATTATGGTGTAGAATCTAAATTTTTACAAAACCACGTATCTCAAGTTACGTGGTTTTGTTTTAACGGCGAAGATATCTGTAAAATGGAATAAATATTTCCCCGCGTAATAGTCAAAACACAAGCAAAACTGAAGGTAAACAAAAGAGCGAGCAAACCAAAGACCAGCAAAAGCACGACTGGATGGTTTTGATGACCTACGGTGTTTCGTAGTTGCGCCAAACTAAGAGCTCTATAAAAACTAAATTTAAGGGGTATAAGACAACAAACGGAGAAACGGAAGAAAAACAACAAAAAATGGCGTGTGTCCCCGGGGATTTCGGGGCTGGGGTTTCAACCTAATCGTATCTTGAGTGGCCTCCAGAGAATAAGCCAACGGAGTACGGATTGGCTCGAAGCTTACCTGACAATTCCGCCACGCGAGGGAGAGGTGTAGAAATCGTTGGACTCGTACTGCCTGGTGTTTTCCGGCCTTCGAGTCGCGCTGTCCGGGCCGCGATGGATAAAGCTAGGGACTTACGCCAGAACGAGCATTCCAGTCCACAAAGGAAATTCCATACATAAAAAGCGGATCTCTGGGCTCCGCAGCGCCATCTAGGCGTGAACCCCAATGCCTCTTTCTACGAAAAAATGAGATTTCCATTATTCGGGGCGAATAGTGCGCGACTTCGGTCGCCGGAAATACGTCATCCGAGAACAACGCTCTTTGAACTCGCGTGCTCTGAAAATAACTTCGGGGGGAAACACCGTGATAACACCCATTTTCTATTAAAAATTACACGTGCTACAAAATTCGCTATTCCAACGTATAGCTTAGATTTACAACTTATACAGACTGACAAAGACTTCTTTTTGTAGAGATTTGTCAGCAAAATTTTCCTTTCTCAAAAGAAATTGATTTAAAGTGGAATCCTACGTATATTTAGTCACGGTTTCTGCCGCCAGATGGAGTATGTACTCCCTCAGCATCGCGTTGTATTGACTAGTCTAAGGCTCTTGACACAGGCGAGTATGAACATCGTACTTTATTTAACTCGTATCTTGCCCACAATATAAGGAAATTAAAAATATTGGTTGTCGAAACTTATAAATAATTAATTTAAATACATAATATAATATGTTACAGGCTATAAGTTTATAGTATAAATGCCATTTTTAAAATAATTTGTAAAATAATTAAGGGTATAAATAGAAAATAAGCTCTTAACAAAATACGTCATTCTCGTAAAAATTTATTAAAAATTTGACCAAGTGCATAAGTTTACAAAAATGTTTTGTAATTTATAAAACTTGCTTAATTCAATTTTCTGAAAAACATTTCTATATTAATAATAATGAGTATTATAATTACAATAATTAATATTAATTATAATATTAATGAGTATTATTATAATTAATATTAATTATAATATGAATGAGTATTATAAAAATTAATATTAATTATAATATGAATGAGTATTATAAAAATTAATATTAATTATAATATGAATGAGTATTATAATAATTAATATTAATTATAATATTAATGAGTATTATAATAATTAATATTAATTATAATATTAATGAGTATTATAATAATTAATATTAATTATAATATTAATGAGTATTATAATAATTAATATTAATTATAATATTAATGAGTATTATAATAATTAATATTAATTATAATATTAATGATTATTATAATAATTAATATTAATTATAATATTAATGAGTATTATAATAATTAATATTGAATGAATGAATGAACGTGGGGTTTATTGTGTAACAAAACAATCCTGGTTACAAGATCAGCTAGTTGATACACATTTTAACAAATGAGAAAAATATACAATGGTGAAACTATTGACATAAATGCATTTTTATGAAAATGTACAGCAATAGATAAATAGTATGGAAGTAAAAGTTATAAATTTTTTATGTCTGACAATTTACAGCTAAATAGGTTTAGTTTGTGCGTTAAGTTATTTGCAGTTTTTTGTAGACGGTTTAGTGGGTTAAGGCTAGTATAGAGTGTGTTGAATATTTGCTTATTTCTTAGCTTGTAGTTTGGTACAGGGGTCATTCCATGACAAAACGACCTAGTTTTTTTTAATTTTAACACCCGACCCCTTTCGATTTCGCCAAAATTTTGTATACAAGGTTTTTTGGGCCTAGGAAAACGATTTTGACAGTTTCATAACGATCGGTTCAGCCGTTTACGAGATACAGCATACGCGTTTTTTCAAAAGTACGCCTTGACCCCCTAAATGTTTTCTAGTATATCTTATGACATAATTATCGCAAAATCACATGTAATACCTCATTTTAAAGACAATGCGCACCCTAATATGAATATTTAATCAGAGTTGTCATTTGACGTAAATGTCATTAAAATCTGGGCCTTTAAATAATTTGACCTTTGACCTTGCCCAGACACCTCAGTCGTAGGTCAACGATTTTAGCATTTTTAAAATTCCCACTATCGAATACATAATAATCACTCAAAATCTCAAAGTAATATTTGTAGTTTTCGAGATATTAATTTTTGAAATTTACCCCACCACACACAAAATGAAATACCAAAACCATTTATTTTTATAGTTTACACACCAATTATTTTTTTATTTACACAAAACAGCTTAAACTTCTTTATACATGGAAAAGGCTTTGGTAATTTTATTTTTATCGTGTTCTTTGATTTGATAGCCTTTCGAATTTGGTAAACCTACAAGAATTTCAATTGCACATAGAACATTTTCACTTGACACCCAACTGCTATCGATCCTTCTGGGCCATGTGTATTTGTCCGAAATACCAGGGGGACGCAAAAAGTTTACAAAGAAGTCTCCAAACTCTTCTGATACTTCCTCAATTAATCCAACGTAAAGTTGGCCTTTGTAGACGCTGGCTACCAAATTTCCCACTTTAAAGTTTTCAGCCTCTTGATTTCGAGTATCTGACAATTCTAAAGTCGAAACCTTAACTGTGGTTAGCGAATCGTCATTAGATAACGGAGAAACCATGATTTCATTTAACGATTTCGGAACGAATTTATGAAACCCTCGAGTTCCTTTTACTGTTATGGCTTTAGAAAACCTTTCTTTTAAAAGTTCCTTTTGTCGCTCAATTTCTTCGTTTTTAACATAGATGAACTTGATATTTTCGAAGTTTGATAGGCAGAAATTAAACATATCTGCTGGAGTCAAAATCTGTCCAGTCACTGGTCGCTGAAGACTGACTCTGGCTGTTTTACGCTTCACTGTTCCGCCAATTCCGTCACAAGGTCCCTTGCCATGAGATGTGGCAAAAAAATGCCATTCAGCGTCCAAACCAAAATCTTGTTTGTGGCAACAGAGATTAGAAAAGTTGTATTTGTTTTTATACTGTCCAGCACATCCATCCGTAAAATAAATTAGCTTTCTAACATTAGGAACATGTGTTTTTATATTTGGAATTAGATAAGTTAAAAAACTGTGAACAGTATTGGTTGTATGTGTTCTGGTATCACTGATAATACAAAAATTTAAGTGGTTAAGTTCTCCGTTTTCGACTACCCTGAAGTAGATTACGAAGGGATGCACTGTCGCTTGAGAATTGTCCCAATGGAACCCTTGTGCTTCGTCTTGAATTACGAAGGAATAGTTCTCCGCAAAATCACCGAGAACAATTACGTCACCAGGTTTTAGAGTTTTTTTGAGGTTTTTAAGATAATTAGATTGCGACTTAGATGTGTAATGATGACGCGTTAGTTCAAGTAGTTTAATGGCCAAAGAGTCGAAAAAGTTTGCAACACTCTCGCTCAAGGTCATGAGCTTTGTGCTGTCAGTTGTCACCCATTGCATGAACTTTATATTTTCAAAATCTTATAAAAGAATCGTTAAATATTCATTTTCAAGTAGACCATTTTTCCCAGGACAGTCCTTGCACACCCTCATCATACAATTCCTGTTTTGAGTGTCACACACGGTGAGCGCCATGAAATCGATATCACATTTTAAAGGACAAGGAGACGGTAGAGCTGATATCATTAGCTTGATATTTTGGTGATAGGTGCAGACACACACTGAATGTGTACCTGACGAACCTGCTAATACACACCAAGGTGGTCGTAGATAACAAAATGACGAAAATCCTAACGTCAAATCATGCTGTTCCTTGAATTTGTTATAGAGCTCTCTCAGGTTCAGCAGTACAAGCCTCTTTTGATGATGTTCTTTTTGACCTGTCTCGTGGTTTCTAACTGACACAAACTCCTTTTGTCCAGGTGTCATACGACTGTTATCGTCATTTTCGTAAAATTCAACGACCTTTGATTTAACGTCTTCGGTCAATATTAATCCCTTCGATTGTTTCTCTGGTAGCGAAAGAATTCCTTGACTAGATTTAAGATTCCTGCTTCGTTTGACCATGTACTCTGGTGCTCCAAATTCCTCCATTGTGCGTTGTATTCCAAATGGTGACAAGGTCAGGATCTGAAGCTTTTCGCCGTATGATGTCTTGGAGTTATTGAATTTCTCTCTCAGTTCGTTCAAAATATTCTCATATAATCGATGTTCTTCGAGCTTTCTAAAAACATCGTCCGTAACCATATTATCGTCTGTTTCATCAAGAGAAATTTCCATTGACTCTTCTAATTTGCGTTTCAATGAATTGTTCACAGCGTTTAACTTAGTCCTGCTTAGAATTGTTTTTTGGCGAGATGACAAACCTTCTGTACAAAAGTTAAAAAATATATGTATTTATATATGTATACATATATAAATTCTTTCAAATTGAATATATTTCTTACTTCTTTTAACAGGAGATTCTCCCAAGTTTATTAGAGTTTCGTTAACTGCCACTAAAGCTATAGCTTTGTCGTCTTGCGTCGCATCTCCCGATGAACAAGGTTGACTAAATGAAAAAGAATCGCTTTCTTGTGATTCTTGTGCAGTGTGAACTTCTGAAACGTCCAACTGTATTTGGAGTTCATCCTTTACTTTTTTTCCAGCAGACATAAAACACTGGATGCACAACTTATTTCCAGCGATAACTTCAATTCCTCGTAACTTTAATTTTTTGAACAAATCCAATGAAATAGTTTTTAGTCCACTCTTTCTTTCAGCGTCGTGAGTCCCAAAAGGATTCATACACTTCTTTTGACTCGTTGAATACCTTTTCATAAAAAGTTCTTCATGGTGACGACATATGTTTCTTATTTTGGACATAGGTATAGCTGTTCGGCTGCTAAGAACTAATTTGTCATCCTCGGACAGATGGTTGTTGATACCAACTGTTTTCGAAAGTGTTTGCAAATGACATTTACTACTGTCTCTCCAAAACGAACAATTTCGATCCATTTCAGGGCTTTGTTCGAGAATATACAGTTAAATAAATTCTATTTCGCTACTCAATTATCGCTGTTAATATATTTAACTACTCAATTATAACTATTATATATTAAAAAGATATTAAAACATTTTTACGTTATTAAAAACGTAATCGATATGACTAAGAGCAATATTGGGTTTTCTTGAGATATCTAGCACATTTCCATTTTAGGGTGCAGTAAGATACGCTACAATAATATTGAACGCCAGACTATACTAAGGACAAGCAATTTGGTGATGTCTTCTGTCTACAGATAACATGCAAAACTAAAAATAATATGTAAATAACTCAACTTAATTTAAGAATTAGTGTATTTGATATTCTAAACTCAAAATTACCAAAATAATAATATTTTTAATTTATTTAGTAGGTCAACTAGTTTCGTGTATAAAATAGCATTTTCATTAATTTGAGGGGTAAATTTCAAAAATTAATATCTCGAAAACTACAAATATTACTTTGAGATTTTGAGTGATTATTATGTATTCGATAGTGGGAATTTTAAAAATGCTAAAATCGTTGACCTACGACTGAGGTGTCTGGGCAAGGTCAAAGGTCAAATTATTTAAAGGCCCAGATTTTAATGACATTTACGTCAAATGACAACTCTGATTAAATATTCATATTAGGGTGCGCATTGTCTTTAAAATGAGGTATTACATGTGATTTTGCGATAATTATGTCTTAAGATATAGTAGAAAACATTTAGGGGGTCAAGGCGTACTTTTGAAAAAACGCGTATGCTGTATCTCGTAAACGGCTGAACCGATCGTTATGAAACTGTCAAAATCGTTTTCCTAGGCCCAAAAATCCCTGTATACAAAATTTGGGCAAAATCGAAAGGGGTCGGGTGTTCTGTGGCAGGCGTTTTGTCATGGAATGACCCACAGATATGTTTAGATTAGAAACAATATTTTCACTGGCCACTCTATTATTAAGTATCTTAAAGATAAATTTTAATTCAGTTTTATCTCGAAATTGTGCTAAGGTATTAATACTAAGGTCAGTAAGAATTTTTCCATAATTATAATTGTGGGATTTTAAAAAGTTGGTGTGAAGATATTCAACAAATTTCTTTTGTATATTTTCTACGCTATGCAAAAGGTATGGGCTGCACCCACCACAAGCTAGCGAACCGTACATGGCCCTAGATCTAACTAAACTCTGGTATAAGAGAACAAAGTGTTTTTCAGAATTAATTTTTTTGCAGAGTTTCAGAATGACGCCCAGCAACCTCCTACAGCTGTTAACGGTAAACTGAATATGTTCCCTGAAGTATAAACCCACGTCCAGGAACACGCCAAGGTCTTTAATAGAAGATTTTCTAGGTATTGAACCGTTGCCAATTTTAAAGTTATACCTTAGGATATCAGTTTTTCGAGAGAACGACACCAGAGCGGATTTAGATGGATTTGAAACTAAATCAATGTCGTTCTGTAGAAGTTTACAATCATCAGGTTTTAAAATATGCTTGCAAATTTTGTGGTCATCCGCGAATTGAAATAGTGAGGAATTTTTAATAATGAACTGCAGGTCGTAAATATACATATTAAATAATAGCGGCCCTAACGACGATCCTTGAGGGACCCCCGTAGTGACACCGTAGGATACATCCGTTGTAACACCATTACATTTTACGACATTGGATCTATCAGTCAAATAGTCGCCTAGCCAGCGCAGTAAGGTGCCGTGGATACCGAATTGGTCAAGTTTTTTAAGTAGTAAGGGGTGAGAGACGCGATCGAACGCTTTAGCAAGATCGAGGAAAATGACGTCATATTGTTGTTGGTTTTCTACAGCCCTTGTAGCTTCATTTAGAAAAGAGACGTGGTTAGTATCTACGCCTTTACCCCTTGAGAAACCATGTTGTGGAGAATTTGGAAAAGTGTTAAACCAATTTGAGATGTATTTATGAACAATATAATCGAAAATTTTAGCAAATATGCAAAGCAGGGATATAGGCCGGTAGTTCTTGGGATCGCCGGCGAACCCATTTTTAGTTCCACATCGAGATATATATATATCGAAGTGGGACTATTGCTATGGACGGATTGTCGTTAAGTGTTGTGTGTGTGTTTGTTTGTTTGTTTGTTTGTTTGTTTGTTTGTTTTTTTTTTCAAAAAGAAGAAAGACTTTATTGGTGTATATGGCAGCGGAGGCCTTCACATCATACAGAATTAGATAACAAATTTAAAGTAAATACAAACAGCGATAAGAAGAGAAATAAACAAACAAAAAAAAACTATTGGACTCGGTAAAGTTAACGAATGCCAAAGGCGCGAAGCAGAGTACACACGTCCGAAATAATCGGTAATACACCTCGAGAAAAGGCCAAACGGAGACCCGATACAGAGTGGATAAAGTCACCTGCAGTAAGCGACGCCAAAAACGAATGGCGGGGACCGCTAGCCGCCCGACATTCAAAAAGAATGTGGTGAAGCGTCTCTATCGCCGCGCACTGACCGGAGCGACACACTGAAGACGTTCTTAAGCGAAAACGGAAAAGCACCGCGGCAGTTGGAAGCCGTTCACAGTTAACACGTGCTACTAACGAGTCTTGCCAACGTGGCAACCGAAGACCCGCAATTCAGTCCCGTGACGGATCAGTCTTGTACCACCCGACGCCCCGAGCCGAAACAAAGTGGTTCCATGAAACCTGCCAAGATTCCGTAACCAGAACCGAAACCCGTGCTTTAAGGTAGCTTTTGGTGCGAGGCAAAAAAACCATAGGCCGCGCTGGATGGTCTATAGCCGCTACTGTGGCACATTTGTCCGCCATCTCGTTCCCCGGGATACCGGCATGAGCCGGACACCACAATAGTTTAACACGCCCGGGGTAACCGTGACAGAGGCTCCGGAAACGTAGCACTTGAGGGTCAGGGCCGTCCCCCAAAATCATAGCCAAGGCCGATTGTGAGTCGGAGCATACGACAATGTTCCCGAGACCTTCACTGCGAGCGAAAGCCACCGCTTGATTAATGGAAAAGAGCTCCACCGTTGTTTGTTTGTTTGGCGAAACCAGGATTCGAACTCGCAGTCAAAAACTCCGAATATTGACGCCTTTACGCTCACGGCCACTGGATGCTTCCCAAAATATGTTCGGAACTTCTACTGTATTCTCGTAAGTTTTAGCGGCGCGGGGGGAGTTGGCTAGTTAAGTTGTCGAAATTCTCGTCCGTTTTTGTGCCTTATTTTACGTATATTTTCGGAATTTAAGGTCAAGTGAACCTCAAACTTCGCGTCGGGTGGTGGGTGGTGGGTGGTGGGCACACTCGCTTAAGATGCCTCGCTCTAAAGTGAGTACTCGAATAAACGAGCTCGAAAATTTTAAATGTTCGGGTGGTGAGCAGTGGTAGGTGGGCACACTCGCTTAAGATGCCTCGCTCGAAAGTGAGTACTCGAATAAACGAGCTCGAAAATTTTAAATGTTCGGGTGGTGAGCAGTGGTAGGTGGGCGTACTCGCTTAAGATGCCTCGCTCGAAAGTGAGTACTCGAATAAACGAGCTCGAAAATTTTAAATGTTCGGGTGGTGAGCAGTGGTAGGTGGGCGTACTCGCTTAAGATGCCTCGCTCGAAAGTGAGTACTCGAATAAACGAGCTCGAAAATTTTAAATGTTCGGGTGGTGAGCAGTGGTAGGTGGGCGTACTCGCTTAAGATGCCTCGCTCGAAAGTGAGTACTCGAATAAACGAGCTCGAAAATTTTAAATGCCCTCTTCCCCATATGTACTTATAAATGCTCTAAAAGCCCCACAATGAGATACTTATTTTCTTATTTAAATAAATCAACAAGAGACATTAAAAAACTTCATCACTCGTTACACCATACAAAAGGTTCAAGACAAACTACGAGTTCAATCCACACTGACGAACTTCCTTTTGGGTAATAAAAGCAATAGAACCATAGATAAACAATTATACATTGAAGTCACTATCGGGAGAAGGTATTATATTATTAAGAACACGCGTACGCTTAAACAGTTAAAGCATTGAAGACTCTATTTCCCTTCACACACTTACGTACCGCCATTATTAATTATTGGACTCCCATACTCATCCAAAAACTAGGGGCATTCGGGCATATGTAGTTTTATATCTATGAAGGTAAATTTTTATTACGATAATCTTTGCCGTATACCATTCGCAAAACTTAGGTATATTAACTTACAAGTTCACGTAAAGACTACCCGTTTATAGCTCTACCACAAATAGATCGAAATTTAAAATATAGCTTTTTGTCAAATTACCTTGCAAGTTAAGTCAATAAATGACCTCAACAGCTTATGAATTGGTTTGCCCACCCGTGTATCCTGAGGGTGGGCGGTGGCCTCTCTTTAACATAGGATGGTAAATAGTATATCTAACTATAGGAAATCACATGGGCTCAGCAGTTTTTATATTAGTTTGCCCACCCGGGTCTCCTGATGGTGGGCGGCATCCACCCTTTCACTTAGGGTGGCAATTTATATATCCAACGATAAGAAATCACAAAGCCTCAAAAGCTTTGTATTAGTTTGCCTACCTGTGTCTACTAAGGGTGTATGGCTTTGCCCATTCGAATACACTGATGTGGAACTAATATTACGGCCTGGGCCGACTTGTTAAAGATAGGACTGACAATTGAGGTTTTCCATAATGTCGGAAATATAGCAGTAGATATGGGCAGGTTCAGTATGTGTTCCAACAGTGGTAGGAGAAGGTAACCGCAACCGTTCACTATGAATGCCGGAATAGAGTCAATTCCGGTGCTCAAACTTCATTTTAATTTTGTAATAGCCTCTTTAATATCAGATTGGTTCATTTTAATATTGTGAAAGGTGTCCGAAAAAAGTAAATTTTTATTGTAATCAAAGGGTTGGTCGGGTTTAGTGTTATCAATAGAAACTTTTGAAAAAATAGAAGCGAATTCATTCGCGAGGTCAGTAGGGTTGATAATAAAATTTTGTCCTATCTTTAGGCGAATTTCCACGGGAGATCCTTTAAGGTTTTTGTTAACGTATCCCCAAAACATCCGAGGATGTTTCAGGGCCGTGTTGCGGATGTTTTCAGTATTAATTTTACCGTCTCTTCGAATAAGTTTTTTAGAGGCAGAACGTAAAGAGCTAAATTGTTCGTAATCCCTAACGTCCTTTGTACGGGTAAATTTCCTATGGAAATATCTCTTTCGTTTCAGTGTGGCAATAAGTTCGGCGGAATACCAACAAGGAAAATTTCTAGAAGTCTTATGAACTTTTTTAGGAATACAGGTATCCATGGCAGTTTTTACCGCACTGGTTAGAATGTCGACACAAATATTCACATCATTATGTTCATAGAACTCGGTCCAGTCAAAGTCCCGTAATACGGTGTAGAGCATATAGTAGTTTCCTTCGCGATAGTTGAAAGATTTGGATGCACGCGGTACAGATTTATCAAGGTCAGCGAGGTAGTTTACGTAGAATGGAGGGTGACGATCGTGCTTATCAACAAATGGTTCGTTCAATGGGGAAATATTTACAGAATTTACATTAGTAATGCATAAGTCCAAAATATTGCCACAGTCGTTTTTTAGAGTGTTAATTTGCCTTAAATTACTCGCGTAGCAGATTTCAAAAATGTGATTCGCTTTAATTTTGGTACCATGACTGCATTCGAGATTACTAATAGTGGGTCAATCGAGTTTAGGTAAGTTAAAATCACCTAGTATGATGACGTCCTGACTGAAATTATGGGCAAGCAATTGCCAGTGTGAGTTAAAAATCTCATATACATTTTCAGAAATGGTTGGGGAAAAATAAACTGTACCAATAAGGAGGGAAGAAACTGCGTTAATTTTGACTTCGATAAAAACACATTCAGGGACACTTTCTAGGTCGGTCCGCCTTATGGCCGTTAAGGAATTCCTCACGGCAATAAGGGCACCGCCACCCCGAATATTGGGATCTGAGGAACTGTCCCTGTCCGCGCGAAAAACTAAAAAATTGTCACTAAAGTAGTCACCATTAAAATGGCTGCCGTTGAACCATGTTTCGGTAATGCAGATAATATCCAATGTAGTTAAATTTATATTATTATATTATTATATTAATATTATTATAATATTAATGAGTATTATAATTATTATTAATTATAATATTAATTAGTATTATAATAATAATTATTAATTATAATATTAATGAGTATTATAATAATAATTATTAATTATAATATTAATGAGTATTATAATAATAATTATTAATTATAATATTAATGAGTATTATAATAATAATTATTAATTATAATATTAATGAGTATTATAATAATAATTATTAATTATAATATTAATGAGTATTATAATAATTATTATTAATTATAATATTAATGAGTATTATAATAATTATTAATTATAATATTAATGAGTATTATAATTATTATTATTATTTAATACCTATAAATTATGCTTGTTTCTGTAATGTTTAGTGATGTAATTCTGTACAAAATATTGTTCAATAATAATTATAACTTTCTATAATATTTACAACTTATTTTTGTAATTTCCACAGATGCAAGCCTTTACGATAAATGAAATTGTTGTAATATTTAAAAATTGCTTTGGTAAATTTCACAGTTACAAATCTGTGTGATAAACAAGGTTGTTTTAATATTTACAACTTGTTTAATGTAAGTTTAACAGTTGCAAATCTGTTCAAGAAAGAAAATGTTTGTAATAATTTATGTTATCCTAAGAATTCAGAAACTTTTGTAAAATTTAGAGAAATATTCTGGTATGACGTGCTTCCCGAAATTTTCTATATTTTTGACATTTATTTTTCTCTCAGTGGCAGGGTGTCGTCAAGTTTAATATTTAAGAGAACAATATCTAAAGGGTTAATAATAAAAATGCTCTAAACAAATCCCATTGGATAACTTACATTAAAAACATATTTATTCAATATTCATTTCGAACTTTTCTGGTGGATCTGATAATAAAAAAGCGTACCTTTTTGCATATATATTAAGTAAACTTTCCATAAATCGTGTTATATTTGGGATATAAAATGCGGCTTTGTTTTTGAAACTCAAATATAGCTCTATGTAAAGGTATACAGTAGAAAGAGTAAAGTCTGTTTTATCGTTCGCTTGAAACAAAATATCAATAACCGTTCTCTCCTTAACTCGGGTTTCTATTTGCTTATGTTATCGATCAAACTCTTTCGGGAAAAGTGAGAGAGAGAGAGAGAGAGAGAGTCCTTGGGAATATTGTTTTCAATTCATAGCATAAAAGGGAGATTTCTTGACAGAGTAGGTGTCTCAATTTACTTGATAACGGGTAGGGTGTTTAAAAAAAAATGCAATTATCGAAATGTTTTGGTGCACATTGATTTTCTTGTTCATTTTGGTCGGAAAATGATCCAGGAAAAATTTTACGTAAATTCATTAATATTTAGGACTGCCTCAACGAGCTAAAGTTTTACCATTATAAACAAACCCATTTATAAGCAAAAAATAATTATGTCACTCAAATACTTTAACTGGACGAAATATTTACTATTTATTACTTACTTAAGTTTACACAGGGTTTATTATAGTAATAAGTACCGGTACACAATAAAATAATTGTCAGAAATCCCCACAAAACCAGGTCCTAACTTTCACTTGGTTTAGTGGGGCTTTCTGCCAAATATTTTATGGTGTACCGGTACTTATTTCTATAATAAACTTTGTAAAAACCTAAATAAGTAATAAATATTAAATTTTTCGTTCAAGTAAAGTAAATGAGTGACAAATCTGATTTTTGCTTATAAATGGGTTAGTTCATAGTGGTAAAACTTTACCTCGTTGAGGCAGTCCTAAATATTAATGAATTTACTTAAAATTTTTCGTGGGTCATGTTCTCATCAAAATGAACAGGAAAATCCATGTGCACCAAAACATTTCGATATTTGCATTTTTTTGAACCACCCTAATAACGGGTCATTTTTCTTAAAGCTGTAGAATTAAAGTTTTGAATTTTTTGGGTTGTACTTCATCATTTACTTAAAACAGTGTTTCTCAAATTGGGCTCCATTTAAAATTCTAGGGGCTCCACGAGATTTTGAGCTGTGAAAATCAATGTCAATCATCGCAATAAAATTTTAAAATAAAATAACGTTTCTTAATTTTCTCCACGAGGTGACCAAGGTTGAGAACCACTGTCTCAAAACAATGATTAATTTTTTAGATATTTGTTTTTTTTTAGTGTTGTAAGTCGGAAAATTTTCCGCAAAATAACAGAGGCCTTTTTTCTGGAAAATTTTCCGTATTTTTCCGAAAAAAAATAAAAAAGTTTTTATTCCATGATTAGTCTAGTATATTGTTTGCAAATTTAAATAAAGCGGCATTTTCGCCTAATTTTTTGAATCTGAAAGTAAAACTGAACCTTTAGACTAGTTTAATCTGATTAACAATGTAACACTATTAATGTTTTGTAGTATGTTTACTGATATAAGATATTTTATATCGATAAAAAGCTAAAAACATTAAAAACTCTTAAAAAGTAATTTTTGTTTAAATTTTTATTTCCGATTTGCGGAAAATTTTCAGTATTTTAATTTTTTCCGAAAATTAACAACACTAATTTTTTGCTTTGTTTTTCACCTATAACTGCCTCTAACTAGCTGATGTAGTGATAGATACTTATACAAACGTACAGTTAACTAGGGTGGCGGAGTGGTTAGCACTCTCGCCTCGCAGTTAGAGGACCCGGGATCGATCCCAACTTATGGTACTGGGTGATTAATCGGAGCTCTTCCTTCTGCGTAGAGTTTGCAAGTTACCTCCCCACTGGAGTGAAAGGTTTTCCCCGAGTTCCTCGGTTTCCCCTGACATTGAAACCTGTAGAGGTTAACGGTAATAAAGAGCGTACGGAAAAGTTGCTAGATAACTAGGGCCTAGGATGGTGCCATGGGTATTAGCATACAAAGTAAGTGACATAAGTATGACACTAACTATGGTTTTAATGCAAATTGTTTTGACCGAACCTTGGAGTAAATTATATTCCTTGTTAGTAAAATATTTCACTTTTGGCCTATTTAGACTTTAGGGGGCTCTTTGCTGTAGTTTGATTGGTCACACCTCCGAAAACAAGTCGGGCAACCATTTTGCTGATTGAAATACTTATTGATATTCCGTTACTTATGATGTTACTAAAAGACAAAAATTCATTTGATACCATACAACGAAAATGAGCTTAATATACAATTTTAATCCTTCTGATTTAGTGCTATCTCTCGATCAAAATTGTAACTACTTTTACTTGATACGTTTTCATCCGTTACACGAGATGCTATTAGTAAAAACCACAATACAAGGTTTGTGAATAGCTCAGAACAGGAATCCATACCTCTACTTGGAATGCTTATCACGGCAGATTTTCGTCTCGATGTGGCGGACGGTTTTTTTTACGTCACAATGTTAACTTAACAAACAACAACGTGAGAGGGGAGTGCGCGCAGAGGGGATTTTTCTCTCGTCGACGGGGCCAAAGCCGTCAGAGTGATCTTACCATACGCGATACGCCAGGATAAGCATTCCAAGTAGAGGTATGGATTCCTGCTCAGAACCATAGGGGTTAAAAAAGGGTTTGAAATTTAATACAGTCAAAGCTACAAATTCCGGTACAAGGGAGAGTTTTCCGGCAGTTAGTCTCCCCGTTCATTTTGTCTACGCCACTTATCAGGTGAAACGTCCTCATAATTTTGGACGGGAGGTGTCGCTGATGTCAATTGAAAGAGTCTATCCCTTCCTTAATATAATTAAGAACGCCATAAAATATAACAAGATAAATTTTATTCAGCCAATACAGTGATATAGCCAAAAGGGATTTATAAAAAAAGATGAACAAATTTTAATTAAACTTCATATCGCTTCGAGAGTATCTAAAAGTGTCGCAAAAAGGACTCGAAAGAAAAGTGATTTTAGAATCTCGGCTCTCTTTCCTTTCAGCTTTTCTCATTTCCTAAGAATTAATTAAGAACAGCCCCTTTGAATCGTAACCCACCTCCTTTTGCCAGTATGATATATCTTATAGAAAGTACAAGAAAATGCTTTTATTGGAGAAAAAAGTGCTTCCTCCGCGCATCGGGCTAGGAGCGAAATTCCTGGCCAGTTCCGTAATGAGTATAGAAACGACAATTAGCTATTGGTGTTAGGTCTAATTCATCGCGAGAGCCAATCCAATAAGAGAAAGATTCTCTGACACGGCAAACCCATTTAGAAGTCAAAGGGGTGAAGAAAACGCTGTAATTCAAAAGCTTAGTTCAAATACATTGCAACGTTCGATTATCGAATACTTTATGGTTCAGTTGTAGTCGAATTTGCCACGTCTTATTCACGATCTTAAATACTTATAATATAAGCGTATTATCAATAAGCGCTTAGGCCTTTGTAAGTCCACAATGGAATGCTACGAAATGGAATAGAAACTGTACATTCCAGTTTCTAGTATGCTGGAGATGCAATTTCATTCGCAAACTCTTACTTTTAGATAAGAAAAATTTTCGGGACAAACTGACAAAAACATTCAGGCAGCCTTTTCCCTTAATTAACTTAATTAGTCACAGATGTTTCTGCTTTTGAAACGTAGTTTCGAACGTACGTCGAGGAGATATTTTTAACGCAGCCCCAGTAATTAGGAAATAGTTCTTTGTTGCGGTAAAATTTCTGATGTAATTGAAAAAACTTTTTGGGTTTTCTGTAGTACCTTATCTTCGAAATATTTCCTTTCAAATGAAACCCTGTGAATGCTAACTATCTTTTTTTTCTGCTAGAAGTTTAGGGAAATGACTCCCTTAGTATCGCGTTGTATTGATTGGCTCAAATAAATAGTCTCTAACTATAGAAAATGTAACTTAAAACGTCAATTTAAAAAAAATGTTCATAAAATTATTTTACCTATGCAACCAAATATAACAAACCCCATCCATTGGTCTAAAAAATGTTTTTATAAATTGTCAAAATATATGGTTTTGGGCTGGTTCTTCAAGTTTAATATTAATTACAACAATAACTAGATAACAAATTAAAGTTTAAAAATAATTTATTTATTTATAACTAGATAGTTATAAGTTACGAAGGACTTACATAAAACTAGATAAAATTAATTTGAAGCCACTTTTGTGCCATAATATTTTATATTTACATTCGCTACGGCCGTTTCGACGCGGTGACCGGCGTCGACGTCAGGCGTATCGTGGACAGTAAATTAAGAGGACAGGTTTTCGATAGCCTTAAACAGTGCATTTTATTTCTCCCCGCGTATCAATTAGATCGAGACACTCCGAAGGAGTCTTGCAAGGTTGTTTCTACCACGTGATCTTAAAATTTCAAAATGGCAATCTAATGCGATTGATATTGTTACGTAATTTTTTGCGCTTTATATTTAAGTAATTTTTAATTTTGGTTTTTTAATTCAATAAAAACTATCAACTGATATTTAGTATATCATATTTAATCTATAAAAAAGTGAAAAAAATACCTTTTGGCGTAAAAATGTACTTCGTGTTTATCTTTTTTCTTTTTTCGAACAGTATCGTCCACTCTTAGCGATACTTGTTTTTTTTTAAATAACCTTGGACGACTCCCTTCGTGTGATTGGTTTACGGTGGCTAAAAACCCGGCTTTTTACGCTGTCCCGAATTTTGTTCGCTTGTTCCAGAGCTCTAAGGTTACACTTTTTACTCCTCCTCGAAAGGAGGTGTAGAATTTTCTAATCCGGGGTCTACAAAACCGGGAGAGCTAATTTTCTTCTTTTAACGCTCACTAGACTGCTGTTTTGGGAAACTTTTAATCTATCGATGGTCGCGTCTTAATAACTATTTTTTTTTTATACTATAACGCTGGGTTCGTCAGCGACTACTACATGTCCGATTATTTTTCTAATGTCCCAATCAAAGACTATATAAGCTATCGCTAGCCATAGCTTATATAGTCTTTGGTCCCAATATTTTTCCCGCTTTCCTTTTTCTTTAACTAAAAAGAAAAAAATTCCGTGTCCGAAACAGGAAACCCCTTTCAAATTTGTTTCCCCCCTTCGAAATACCCATCCTTTTAACGGAAAGTTTTCGGACACCTATGGTGTCAGTCGCCTAAGCTCTCCGTCCCAGGATTCTGGGAATTTTCGTGGGCTTTCCCCGATTTTGCTGCAACGGAATACAACGGTTTACAAATAAAGAAATATTTACAAAAAAAGATGAACTTGTTACATAAATCACAAATACAATAAGAAATACAAAACTTTTCAATGAGTTTACAAACAATATCAAAAATTATAAATTATATACACATCAATTAAATGAAAATACAATTTTAGTTACACACATATATATATACAGTAATCTATACAGCGTTTTTGTTAACGTAATTTTCTACAGGAGGTGTAGAGGGAGTAATGTAGCTTTGTCGTCTGCTTAAACGAAAACATGACTCGTATTGCTCGTTTAGACCTCTTCACATGAGGCAAGCTTTTTGAAAATAACCTTTAACCTTTAACTACTCCCTTCTTACTCCAAAATGACGTCATATGGCTACACTTTTTAACCTGCTCAAAAAAACCCACCTAATATTGTACAAAAGTGATTTAAAATTATTTTTATCTAACTATAGATAGTTAATAAAAAATTCAAGTTCGAGAATACATATCCAAGAAACTATTCTACGAAAACCCAAACGCTGGAAAAATGTGTTCGCAAATGACATAAATGTGAGGGGAAACCAAATCACTCGGAGAATAGGAAGGTTCTCAAAAATTGTGTAAAAAATTTAAAAATATAAAGGCGAAAATAATTGACTAATATTTTATGTCAGAAGCAAATTGCAAAGACTAAAACTAAGTATGAAAATGGTCGACATTTATGAGTCGAGTCTAGAAATCATTAATAACATCTTTTGACGAAGAAAACGAGGAAGCTGACGTAATTTATCTATTTCAGACAAAACGCGAATAATAACGAAACGAAAGAAAATAACGTGGTGCAAGTGGAAGATTAATTTCCCTGCGAGTAGCGGAAAAAGAACAAAGGCGAATTAAAAAGTCGTTTCTAGCCGCGATTGCCTGTTTCGCGAAAGGCCATCTTTCAACAGTTCCGACGTCTTCTAAGTCGTAGTCGGGAGGTTACAACAGCCGTTTAAGCCCCCCAGTAAGGAAAAAATATATGGGCGACCGCCATTTTGAAAACATAAGAACTTGGCTTCTGTCAAATCAATCACAATGGCGGCTCGCGGGGAGGTATGGAAAGCGAAGGCGCGTTGAAGCCCTCCAAACTCTGATGCCACAAAGAAATGGAAGAAGCCTGATAGTTTAGCAAAACCCGTCGGTTGAGTTCACATTGTTGCCGAATTTTCCTGCGCATTGCTATTATTTTCTATTCGCAACGCAGCTATGATAACACTCAACTATTTCAACATCATTTTTATGATTAGTTACTAAATGGTGCGGTAAATGCGTAATCAAGAACATGAAAACTCTTACCGAACGTAACTAGAGGTATAGTAAAAAAATTATTAAATTATTTCTTTCTCTTGGTAAAATATATTAGATTTTAAATAAAATTATTCGAAGTGCAGTAATTGCTTAGCTTTAAACCTCTGGAAGAAAATGGAGCGAATTTTCAGCAATTCTATTGGCTCTTTGAGTAAAGTGTTGTAGAGATCATTTAAAAGTATGTCAACAGCGAATTTTTTAAGGTAGGCTACAATATTTGTTCTTGTTAAGAAAAATGTTTGACTTAAAGATACGCAAATTAACCCTAAATGTTGATAATCTTACAGTACTTTGAGTTTTTGATATTTCTTAAAGGCCTGGGTTTTTTCTGCCTGTCCCCCTTTAAATTAACTTAGTGGAGCACAAATACCCTGGTGGTAGGCCAACCGCTGAACATGTTGGCCTAATTTAAAAGTGGACAGGCAGAAGAAAACCTAGGCCTTTAAATTTGTTTTGGTGACACCTATTGCTACCCCATTTCATTAAATCTGTGGATCTTTTGAATTTCCGTTATCCTACCTCAGCCTATCATTGGCACCGTAACCGTTAACAGCAGTGGAAACTGGAATTTAAGCTTTTACCTCCTATTTACTTTTGTTGTTACCTGAAAAAATATAATCCACCACAATCGAGGCCTGTTCTTTCGTAGCCTCTGTAGTCCAATGGAAATTGCTTATGGATGATAAACCCAAAGGTCACAGGGTCGTCTGTTGTTGGAGTTATGCGCTTTATTTATTCCCTGGTATGGAATGTACGCGAAAGCTATCCTTAATTACCAAAATATTTCTTCTGATTCAGTCATTCCTGCGCTAAATAAATATTTCTCTCGTTTTGGGAATATTTGTCCCAAAGGTGATGTAGGCTTTGGTATTGAATATATGCCAACCTCCTATCAGAAAGGATCTGTACAGAAAAAACTTTTGTATGAGGGTCTATCTCATTTTGGTTTTCTACTGTAACTTAAAAATTCATATTTTACTTTGATAAAAAATGTTATAAAATTACAAAGTTATTTTCGTCGTTATAAATAGCATTTAATTAGACAATATAATTAATTTTGATTTTCTTACCAATATTGAAATCGGAGCTCGAGAAGTTAATAATTTATCCATTTTAGTGGTTTTTCTCGATTTTCGGCAATAAATCTACATACTTTTTAAATTAAAACTGATTTGCGTTTCGCTAACTTATTTCCAAAACCAGGTAACTCGAAACATTTTGTTTGTCTAAAAATTTACTTAAATAATCGTGGTCGCGTTTCGCTGCCTTATTTCCAAAACCAGGTAACTAGAACAATTACTCTTCGGTTAAATTAATGATTGAAAGTTTGTTTAACTTTAAATTTAATATTTAAAGTATTTTTAGTACATTGGGGGGATTGTGCGTACTTAAATGTCCGTGACATCTTGTTATTCACCCTATTAACCCTATGCTATAAATATTAAGACAAACGTTTTTTGAAAAAAAATTAATTGCAAAATTTCTATTCAAAATATGCCATAAATATTAAGGCAAACCTTAGCCTAAATCTGGAAATTTAAACGACAACAGTTGACCAACCCAGTCCCCTAATATCTATTCAAAATATGCAATAAATATTAGGGCAAATGTTAGCCTAAATCTGGAAATTTTAACGACAACAGTTGACCAACCCAGTCCCCTAATCTTTATTCAAAATATGCCATAAATATTAAGGCAAACCTTAGCCTAAATCTGGAAATTTAAACGACAACAGTTGACCAACCCAGTCCCCTAGTCTCTATTCAAAATATGCAATAAATATTAAGGCAAACGTTAGCCTAAATCAGGAAATTGCAACGACAACAGTTGGCCAACCCAGTCCCCTAATATCTATTCAAAATATGCCATAAATATTAAGGCAAACCTTAGCCTAAATCTGGAAATTTAAACGACAACAGTTGACCAACCCAGTCCCCTAGTCTCTATTCAAAATATGCAATAAATATTAAGGCAAACGTTAGCCTAAATCCGGAAATTGCAACGACAACAGTTGGCCAACCCAGTCCCCTAATATCTATTCAAAATATGCAATAAATATTAGGGCAAATGTTAGCCTAAATCTGGAAATTTTAACGACAACAGTTGACCAACCCAGTCCCCTAATATTTATTCAAAATATGCCATAAATATTAAGGCAAACCTTAGCCTAAATCTGGAAATTTAAACGACAACAGTTGACCAACCCAGTCCCCTAGTCTCTATTCAAAATATGCAATAAATATTAAGGCAAACGTTAGCCTAAATCCGGAAATTGCAACGACAACAGTTGGCCAACCCAGTCCCCTAATATCTATTCAAAATATGCAATAAATATTAGGGCAAATGTTAGCCTAAATCTGGAAATTTTAACGACAACAGTTGACCAACCCAGTCCCCTAATCTCTATTCAAAATATGCCATAAATATAAAGGCAAACCTTAGCCTAAATCTGGAAATTTAAACGACAACAGTCCCTTATTCTCTATTCAAAATATGAAATAAATATTAAGGCAAACTTTTGCCCAAATTATGAAATTGCAACGACAGCAGTTAATCAACCCAGTCCCTTCCTTTCTATTTAAAATATTCAATTAACATTAAGGCAAATGTTTGCCAAAATCAGGAAATTGCAACGACAACAGTTGACCAACCAGTTCCTTAGTCTCTATTCAAAATATGCAATAAAATAAATATTAAGGCAAAAGTTGGCCAAAATAAAGAAATTGCTAATTGACCAATCCAGTCTGTATTGAAAATATTCAATAAATATTAAGGCAAACGTTTGCTTAAATCAGGAAATTGCAACTAGAACAGTTGACCCGCCCAGTCCCTTAGTTTCTATTCAAAATATGCAACAAATATTAAGACAAACATTGGTAAATTTGCAATAGATATTAGGAAAAACTTAAAAATCGGGTAGTTTGAACGGGCCATAAGCTTTAAGCTTTCCGAATACGAAAAATTTGTATTTTAACACGGCGTCGTGCTGGGCTTCGAAATGCGCAATTCGAAAGGCTGGGCCGCATCTCGCGTTCACAGATTAAAGGCCCAAATAGAGAAATCACGGTCTAGAATTTTGAAAAATGACCCTGGAGGAAGAAACGGATTCGATTGCTATAAAAAGACAGCGATGCCTTCCGAAAAAAAAACCAAATTGACGAGACCAACACGTATACCGAGGAAATGGAAAATATCAAATGTTTCATTCGACTATCGACTTCTCGGCGAACACCGATGTATAGCGAGTTGAACACTTCTACAGGCGTTTATAGGCCATAAGTAGAGCAGATTGGAAGTATCTCAAAGGCAAATATTCATCTCAGTATTTATATATTATACGAGGAAGTTTCCTTAGATGGTTAGCTAAAAAAATCGATAACGTTTTAGAGAAAGCATCAGTGCGTGGGAAAAGTGACATATTTCTTACTAAAAGTATTAGGCACCATTAGGAAAATATGATTTATAAATCAGTAAATATCCAAACCAAGCGTAACGAGATTTCCGAAGGTATGAATTTTAGTTTTTTATGGTCTAGATCGATACGTGTTACATAAAATTTAAATAACCGCCAAGAGTAAAAGATTGCGCCTAAAAATAGCGTCTTACAAAATCCTCAATCAACGCTTGTCAAAAGTGAAATGTCTTTTTAAACTAGTTTCAAAGATATTTTATAAAGATATAAACCGTTCACTTAAAGGCTCGCTAGTCTATTTGTTAGAAGGCTCGGGTAGAAAAATATTCTCCTAAAATGGATGTTCTCCAGGTCGCTAATTCCCGACTAATGAGTATGTTTATGCCGCGCCCAAAAACAAGAGTATATGTTAAAAGGCACTTATTGATAGCGCAAAACCGGCCAGAAAATTTTCCCGAAATAAGTGACTTAGAACGGGACTATTTTTATGAGTAACAAATGCATTAGTACAACGTCTGGAAATAGTGCCTGCTCAATATCGCTCCATTTACGACCAGAAACTGTCAAAACAAGGACTAAAATTATGTAACTGATAGAGAAAGAGCAAAAAGTAGTTTTCTATGCCATCATAACACAAAACTAAATTATATGTCTTTGAGTTTATTTGTATACCACTTAGTCAAATATTGAGGTCAATAAATTTATCCTACTTCCATTCGTATGTGTAACAGAGCAATGTCGAAGCAAATTTAATTTATTTAATTATTTTTACGATCTCAAATTTTATGTACGAAACTATGTTTGCAAAACACTCATCATTTTACATAGAATCATTAAATTTCAGAGTTCAATTTAAGAAGACTAACAAGGAGAGTACCCGATGTGTTTATTGCCGATTTTGTTCAAAGTCGGCCGTAATATAGACCTATATGAGATATGAAATTTCCCAAACGGTGACGTTGCACTACCCATTCGATTTGCTATGGTAACCGAAAATGTTTTTGATCAATTAACTAAAAAAAAAATCTCCATTTAAAAAAGCATGGGAATTTCTCGGTTTAAAATCATGAAATGTGTAATTTGGACCACATTTAGGTAAATTTCCTCAAGTTTGGGTAAATTGGAACATTTTTGGGATGAAATTATAACAATTTTTGGGTAAAATAAGGACATAATCTTATTTTTGTTTTAAGTGGTCAAAACATTTTCGGTTGCCATGGCAAATCGAATGGGTAGTGCAACGTCACCTTTTGGGAAATTTCATATAGGTCTAAATTACGCCTGACTTTGAAATAATTCGGCAATCAACACCTCGGGTACTCTCCTTGTTAGTCTTCTTAAATTGAACTCTGAAATTAAAATTATTCTATGTAAAATGATGAGTGTTTTTCAAACATAGTTTCGTACATAAAATGTGAGATCGTAAAAATAATTAAATTAATTAAATTTGCTTCGACATTGCTCTGTTACACATACGAATGGAAGTAGGATAAATTTATTGACCTCAATATTTGAGTAATAATGAAACGAAAACACTCTTGATGGAAATTGACATATTTTTATCTTTCGCGTTGTCCAATGTAAATATATAATTAAATATGAAGGAAATTAAGAATTTGTTATTCAAAGACAGTTTGATCTCACAGTCTCAACATTGTTTTAAATTCTAAATTTGAGTTTCTCTACCACCTTTTTGAACAAGCGAGGACTACTATTGTAATAAACATCTATTTCGTGTGTTTAAGTGTTATCCAAAAAGGTTGAAAAATTAACAGTCATTCAATTGATACACCTTTCTATGCTGTATATTTTAGTATCATTCTGTAACACGCTTTGTGATAGACCAAAAAAAATCCTTACGGGTGATTAGGCACCTCTAAAATATTGGGTTTTGTACAAAATAGAGGACTTACGTCGTTAGTATAATTTTACTTAATTTAATAATAAGTTTCTTTATCATTTGATTATGAACAAAGGGGTAGTATCGTTTCTCATCAGCTGTTAAACCACGATACGTATTAGCTTGGATGTACTTAACTAAATCCTTGTACCTGAACAATTCTAGCTATATTACTCTCGTGATCCCGGTATGTCTTAAGATCATCCTTTGCATTGCAGTCCATAGGTGGTTCCTTTTAACGTTACATTTCGTATATACTATTCTCCACCACTCCCCCCCCCCCCTTATTCGGCTTTCCGTTGCTACGCAACTCGTTTTGAAATTTTTAATGTTTAGGCTTAGTTTCTCTTTTTGGTGTAATTGACGGATTTTGAAATGACGTTTTAGCGCGCGACTCTGTCTTGGGCACACAGCCTTCTTTGCGTGCTTTTTTGACCATAACATGTAGAGGTATTTTCACACGCAAAATGAATTTTAAAAGCCGTCAATAGTCGCAAGCCAGCCTTCCCGCACGGTACTGACGAGTCCCAAATAGGACGAAACTGGTCTACCGTTGGAAATTCTGACTATTTTATTTTTGTCGAACTACTAAAAAATTAAATTAAATTTTCTATAACGGCTGTAAAAAATACAACCAAATTTATACTTACTTGAAGGATTGTAATAATTTTGGAGAATAATTTCTGAAAATTAGTCTTTATATTGTGTGGTTTCATACATAATAATTAATATACATATGTTTTTACTCAAGTCTGATGTTCGTTCTCGCTCTTTTGGCACCTTCTGTACTTTTTGTAATTGCGTATTTTTTGTACATTTTTTTAATTTTATTTTTTTAATTGTTTTTTATTTATTGTGTTTTATTCTCTGTTTCTTTTTCAATTGTTATTATTTCCCTGCCTATAAGTCGCATGCTGACTTGGCCCTTAAATAATATACCAAAAACATGTACTCCAAATATGATCAATAAATTTGAATTTGATTTTAAATTTGAATTTATTTAATTTAATTTAGTTTTTCACTCGAAGATCTATTTGGTCCGAGTTTCGCGTCCATAAGTTTTATATTTCTTCAAATTTGTTTAGGGTTTAGCTTTTTTATCCCATTTCATAATGGACTAATCTACTTATTCGCTTATTTTATCATCCTTTGCATTGCAGTCCATAGGTGGTTCCTTTTAACGTTACATGTATTAAGATCGTCGTATATAGCAGATGCTATGATTTACAGGGCCTAAAATCGCGGGAATTTCTGGCAGTTTTGGGCAGTGCTATTTATCGTGAATTTATCACAAAAAATATAAAAACATTGCTGAACTAACTTGTAAGTTACTTACTTACAGACCTCGTTTCTCAAATAAGTTGTTAAAAAATAAAATAATTCCAAGGTTCCAATTGCTTTTATAGCTCATTGAAATTACGGTTTGGGGGTTTAGTTTGTATATAGTTATTTTTGGGCAGTTCTAGCCCTCGCCCAAATCTTTAAATATCACCACGAATCAAATCGTTTGGAATTAATTCTAGGTAGTGCGTCATTTCAGTCGTACGTGACTGAACTAATGTAAAGTCAAAGGTCAATAAATATACAAAATTCCATATATTCTTATATCCCAGAATCAGCGTTTCGAAAATATGCAACCTCGCATTGGAACCATTAAAAAGGCGTCTATATTAAAAAAAAAAGAAATCTTAAGAGCCAAAGAAAAAAGTAAAACTGCAAAGCACGCTCTCGCAGTTAGTTCCTTCTGGAAGAATTCCAGAGGGACCCGAGAGAGGATTTACACTTGAAAGCGGTAAAAGAAGGATTGCCCCTAGTCAATTAAATTTGCTTAGCCTGGATGGCGCAAAAAAAGAACGGAAAGAAATACCTACACGCTGTTCTTTACTCTTTCAAGTGTTAAAATAGTCGGCTAAAAAAAGGAAGTGCGGAAACTTGGAGAAACTTTAGTATATAGAGCCCAGATCTTTACGGAGTCGGAATCGAAACAGTTGGAAGTTAAATGTAAGGTAAGGAGATGGTAAGGTTTGGACTATTTTGTACAAGACGGACTGGTAGTTAAGGGAAATTGCACCCAGAAAGAAGAGATAAATTCCCTCTTATTTCCGCTTAAGAAAAGAAAAAAGGTTCGATACCTCGATGGTTTTCAAACTATCGGTTCATTTATCACCGCGGATTCGGGACACCGCAAATCCCGCCTTGTTCAGTTTCCCTTCCAGACAATGCCGCTTCTGTATAAAACCTACTTTAAAGAATATGTTACACTTACAAAATTATACCAATGCGAACTCAACTTCCCGGGTTTACTATATTGAAAACATCCCGAATAAATTTCCATATTTACACAAATCAAAACAAATCGAGGGATGAGGGAAATTATTAAAATTTCCCCGAAGGCTTTTTCGCGAAGAAGAGAATATAAATTCAAAATAGCGTCTAATAACGGTAAATATTTTGGTCGAGAACGCTAGAGATAAATTTTCTTTGGCTACCTTAAAAATGATAATAGCGAGATTAAGGATGATAATAAAACGTGTAGAGACGCCGTGTCCAGCGTTTCCAAAGTTATTTTTCATGGGAAATGTTTTTAGAATCTTTGAGGTCGTGATGAGTGATAAGGGTCTCATTTTCGAAATAACTCGTGTGTGTTTATTCTCTCTACGCAGTAATAAAGTGTTTATATAGAGTGCTTAAATGAATGAGTATTTTCTGTTTATCCCTCTTTACCTATCATATAAAACAGATAATTAACCCAATAATTTCATTTAATCTTTATTTTAGTATAATTTCATCAAAAACATTGGCGGAATTCGGTCTAATGGGAATTCGGTCGAATGGGATTCGGCGCAATGGGAAGATACCAATAGATCAGACAAAGAATTTTTCTGCAATTTGGTTCATATTGTACGTATTTCAGACAATTTTATTTCAGCGATTCTCAAACAAAGAATGAAACGAAAATGTAAATAAAAAAATTCAAATATTAAACTAAGAATAGTCTCTAGAGAACCAATATCAGTGGCGTCATTTAGGAAACTTAATTTTCAATTATTATTTACAATTAAGAACCTTAGTCAAATCTCGATAAATTTATGTAAATATTTTATTTTATTTTATTTTCAGGGATCGTATATTCCCATCAACTTTAACATCGAATACACCAGAAACACGGATGGAAATTTTAAAATTTTGGTACCTTCTAAATTAAAGGAGAACGGTCAAGCTTTAACCAGTTAAATAGCCCTATAGACCGATAAAAACTAAAATTTATGCCGAAAACCGCATCAAAAAATATTGAGTGGTTAATTTTTAATAAAATAAAGAGATTTCGGGAAATCGAAAAGCGCGCCTCCGCCGAGACACCTGGTGAGAAGTTGGTTAGACAGAAAAACAACGTAAAAGCGCGCGCTGCTGAAGACGCAAAAAATTTGTTTCGCACACGCCTAAATTGCGCGATTTTAAAAGTTAGGATAGTTCGCAACTTACTCATACGGGGTTAGGGGCTCCACGGCCAACTTTGATCACGCGCTGTTCGCGCTACTACGGCCAACACATTCGTCGAAATTCCGCGAGCAAGGATTTTCCCCCTATAAACTGTACTATTATGTGTAGGAGGTCAGCGCCATGCTCGGTGGTTATATTGTCTTCAATGTAAAAACTATACTAAAAATAATAATCCGCTAGGGGCGCTGACGTCATACACATCTTTTGCTCATAGGTTAACACAGAAACGTCAACGAATGAGATGGCCTCTGTAGCGCGAGAGATGCGCGAGAAATCAAAGTTGGCCGTGGGGGCTCTGAAGGCAGCCCCTAAGATGGCGGCGAAAATTCAAACCCAAACACCTGGCGTTATTTTTCGTTTCAACTTTTTGGGCCAAAAGCTAATTTTTCAATACCAAAAAAGGTACGTGTTAGTATATTGAACGTCTTGTTAATCTTTCGATACGGAAATAAGGCCTTATTTGGAAAAGCTTGGCCGTTCCCCTTTAAATTAAAATTGGTGATATTTTACTGTGATATAAATTTCGGCATTTGAATTTTTTGATAAGGAAACAGAGACTTCAAATCTGTCCATTAAAGTTGCGAATAATAAACAAAGTTTGTATAAACAAGACCCAATGACTCTCGCACATGTTAGACTCCTTGGTCCTTGTTTCATTACCGACCTACTCGCTGCTGACCGTTTACAAAGGAGTCGTTGCGAGCACTCGCCCTCTTGCGGCACAAACTACGCTTCCTCATCACTCCGCCACTGGTGAACAGTCAATCAGAAGTCGGAAGTCGGCGTGGATCGGGAAAGACCGGTAATCGGTTTGCCATCGGAAATTCATCGCTTACTTTTCAATCGCATCCGGAGTGAAAAAACCACAACGTCAATTGTTTCTCGTACCGCAAATCCGGTGCGTCAAACAACCCTTTGGAACTTTATCAGTTAAACTACACTCTTAAAAAAGGGTGTTTTAATGGTATATTAAGGGTGTAATATCTGTAAAAAAACACTCTTTAATGTTAATTTAAACGCCCTAAAGGGATTTTTACTGTCCCAAATTAAAAACCTGAAAAGGTGTATAAGGGTGTTATATTACCCCGTAAATTGAGTGATTTAACACCTGGTAATGGTGTAGCTCCCTTAAGGCAGTAGTTTATTACCCTAAAAGGAGTATTTTAACACTTTAAACGGAGTATTGTAGCACCCTTAAGGCAGTAGTTTAGAACCTTAAAGGGAGTAGTTATAAAACTTTAAAGGGAGTATTATAGAACCCTTAAGGGAGTATTGTAGAACCCTGAAGGGGGTAGTGTAACACCCTGAAGGGAGTCGTTTGGTACCCTAAAAGGAGTCGCCTTGTACCCTAGAGGGAGTAGATAATAACCCTGAAGGGAATAGTTTTATACCACAAACTGTTAACAAAGGAACCAAAACGGAGGACATAAGCACCCCAAACAGTGTAAATAAACACCCTAGCAGGAAAACTGCTTCTTAAGGTGTAGAATAACATCCTTTATAAACCTGTTAAGGTGTTAAATATGGGACAAGAAAAAACTCTTAAAGGTTTGAAAATACACCCTTTTTTTAAGAGTGTACGAACGTATTTGGGAGGTAGTTAAAATATTCTTTCAACGTGATTGTATTTGTTCAAAGTCGGGCGTAATGTAGACCTATATGAGATATGAAATTTCCCAAAAGGAGACGTTGCACTACCCATTCGATTTGCTATGGCAACCGAAAATGTTTTTGACCACTTAAAACAAAAAATCTCCATTTGAAAAGCATGGGATTTTCTCGGTTTCACAAAGTACTTCGTACGATTTTTTTTAATTTGAAAATCACGAAATGGGTAATTTGGATCACATTTAGAAAAATTCCATCAAGTTTGGGTAAATTGGAACATTTTTGGGGTAAATTTTTAACACGGTTTGGCTAAAATAAGAAAAAAATCTTATTTGGGTTTTAAGTGGTCAGAAACATTTTCGGTTGCCATAGCAAACCGAATGGGTAGTGGAACGTCTCCTTTGGAATATTCCTGGACACGCTGGCATGGGCACCCACAGCAATTTTCCAAAGGGATGCAAACTTTATATAAAGTCTAAGGGGGGAACTTCGTACCTTTATTAGTGCATTCATAGCTCGGAATAGGGGGGCATTTACCCGTTGGCCCCCCATCCTCGCAGGCCTCACAAATTACAACACGAGCAGCGTACGAGAAAGATAATTATACGATTATAAGTTTTAAAATTTTGTTCCATGGTTATTTTGAATAGTTAAATTTTTTTTAAAAAGACTGATACTTCATGGAGTTTTAAAATATTTTATTTATTTACAAATAATAATTATACGACTTTACCATGCAGCCCAGGGGTTTTTAGAGCTTGTGTTGGCATATTAATTCAAATTCGTGTACCTTTTCGTCCTAGCTCTTAGCTAGAATATGAATAAAGGTATTGTGGAAGAATAAGATATCTTTTTTAAAACCAAACTTTAAAATAAAATCTAGAAGTTTCATCAACTTAGCTTGAATTTTCAGTTACTTTTAACAATAATATATTAACTTTTTCTTAGGTAATATGACTATATTGAGTGGAGCACTCTAAAGACCTTTTCACACGAGCCAACTTTTCAAATCAATATGCTGAGTCAGCAAAAATGGATCAGTGATCCATTTTTTTCTCGCGTACTTTTTTGGTGGATCAACTCATCGAACTTTTATTCACACGAACCAACTAGTTTACTCAACTCAAAGTTGACCCATCTAGTTGGATCAAAAAGTTGGCTCGTGTGAATAGACCTTTTAGAAATTCGGATGTAGTTTAACTCCTGTTTAAGAACTATTTTTGGGTGCAAATTTGTTCCCCTTAGTGCGTATTACTGCTACAATGTTACACCATAACCACAATAAACATTAAATAGGCTACTTGAACAGTAAACTTTAAACACCTTTTTAACAGCGTTTGTAGCAGTTTATTTCACTTAAACCTAAAAAAGCATATATAAATAACACCTTTAGAATTATAGAAATGGTGTTTTTTACACCTTTGGTTTTTTAAATGAATAATTCTGCACTTCCAAGGCCTAAGACAAGAGTTATTCTTCAAAGGTGTAAAATAATATTTTCCGTTACTTTTAAAGGCGTTAATACACAACTTTTTTCTGATTTAATGGTGTAAAATTAAAATATAATTTATAAAAAGATCTCTTATCACTTTAGTGCATTCCATATTTTAAAGTACGTTTTCGCACTTTATAATACACTTAACAGTTCCCTAAAATGAAAAAGGTGTCTTCTCTGCACTCTCTCTAGATATGATAAGGTGTAAATATCGTGTGTTCAAAAATCACCATTACTACAATTTAAAAGCTAAATGTGATTGAAGAACACGTTTGTACTCCTCCCCCGAGGGGCAGGTCACTTGCTTGATTCACGACGAACCCTTCGAAAGATTAAATCAGATTTAATCGTGATTATTTTGATTAAATTCAATTTAATCATGATTATGTTGATTAAATCACGTTTAATCATGATTAAATGAGTAAATCTGATTAAAAATTATTAAATCCTAATTGAAACGATTAAATCATGATTAGTATGATTAAATCGCGATTAGAAATTAGAACGAGAATCAAACACAATTGCGATAGAACCATCAATATTAATAATTAATATTAAATTATCGTACTTTAGTTTTGATTTTAATTATAAAATCTCGATCTGACCGATTATATTGATTAAATCGGGATTAAAATGATTAAATCGATCGTGAATAAAATGATTAAATTGTGATTAAAATGATTAAATCGTGATTAAAATGATTAAATAGTGATTAAAATGGTTTAATGCTGATTAAAAAGATTAGATCATGATTAGAATGATTAAATCTCGTTTAAATCGGGATTAGATTGATTAAATCGCGATTAGTTTTTTTAATCTTGATTACCCTGATTTAATCACGATTACCCTGATTTAATCATTTTACTATGATTAAGATGCACCCGATTTAATGCTGATTAAAAAGATTAGATCGTGATTAGATTGATTAAATCGTGATTAAATTGATTAAATCGTGATTATATTTATTAAATCGTGATTAGACTGATTAAATCGCGATTAGATTGATTAAATCGTGATTAGATTGATTAAATCGTGATTAGATTTTAATCTTGATTACCCAGATTTAATCTTGATTACCCAGATTTAATCTTGATTACCCTGATTTAATCACGATTACCCTGATTTAATCTTGATTACCCTGATTTAATCTTGATTACCCTGATTTAATCTTGATTACCCTGATTTAATCACGATTACCCTGATTTAATCTTGATTACCCTGATTTAATCTTGATTACCCTGATTTAATCTTGATTACCCTGATTTAATCTTGATTACCCTGATCTAATCATTTTACTATGATTAAGACGCACCCAAAATGGAAGTCCCCCCACCGATGCAGGAAGAAAATTCGACCATGATGCTCGCGAATCGTGTGAACATAGTCATTTTCCCGACAGTATAAACAATTCTTGCTTTCACCTCAGCCAAAATTTCCATATTTAAAGGAACTCTACCCAGTCCAAGCTTAGAAAATGTACAAAGGGTATTCTTCATTTGTAGTCATTTCTTAAGCCTAACGATCCCTTTGTTTACTCGTGTTAGGCTTAAGAAATGCATTGAAATGGGATGATTTCTATGGCGTATTCGTACGTGTAGCTGTGCTGGCATTAGAAAGAGCTTAGATCGATTTCTTCGACTTTATAAGCGAGAAAATAAGAAGGCCTTAAATAGACGGTTCGGCTTTGGTCGGCACCATAGCACTCACTTTTATCTCTGGGATTTGCGGGACGAATCCCGTAACGAGCGAAAAACCGCCAGTCTCCAACTAAACCCTCCAAATTGGGATTGTTAGAAATCACTAGTCCATGTAGTAGATATTGTATTATATTCATCCATAGATATCAACGTTTCTATATCAAAGAATATAAACCTGAATTATTGGCTGCGATTTCTATAATAAAGAAACATCCCGACCTCTTTCAAGTTTTCCTGAGGACGAAACGCCAAATCTTTCCTAAATAACGGCTTTTTCGGGTTTTAAAAGTTTTCACAAGATTCTAATAAAACTACCAAATACGTTTGTACGTTCCAAAACAATTTGATTCACTTTCAATCTGAATTGATATGAAATTATATTTAATATTATCATAAGTAACATTATTATGTAATAATAAGTATGACAATTAACGAGATTTACAACCAAACTGATTTTCATAGTTATTGCGTAATCAAGATGTTTTCTCGGCACAAAGCCCTCTAGTGTCTAAAATATGCGAGACTTCCGCTAAGCTGAAATAGGTGTTTCTATAAAATGAATCAATGAAAAAATTAAATGTATAAAATGTTTTTCCCCGCGTCACGAGCTTAAGCTTTTTAGTGCTTTATTGGCACGCGCGTTTCGCACGTCGACTTCAAATACCAAAATCTTTATCGACTCGAGCGCGCGCTCTCTATTTTCAATAACTTTAGCTAGTGTAGAAAAAAACATTTACACGTGACCTAACGTATTTTATAGAAACACCCAGGGGCGGATCCATAGGGGGGGGCGACGGGGGCGATCGCCCCCCTTAGAATACTTGAAAAAACATAACAAAACTTTCCTAACTGCCTAAAACGGCAGCTAAACACATTACTTGTTCTGCCTTTTCAATCTACTCTTTACGTGTTTTCAAATTTTAGAGAGAGACTAGAGTATACTAGACTTTCTAGTTGTAGAAAGTACTTCGTTTAAGCAAACGAAAATGAGAGCTCCACGTTACATTTTCATGCTCCATATAGGCTTCGAGCTTAGAAACGATAGCGCCATCTACTTTAATACCTGCCAACTAAATTTGTGAAGAAATAGCAGACGACTTTTGAATGCCCATGAACGCCCCTCCTTACTTGATGGCCTGGATCCACTCCTGGAAACACCTATTGGTTTCCGATAGATAAGCGGAATATTAGGCTAAAATCATAGATATACGAAATGTATATAAAGGTCTATATAAATTTCGGGGCGTCTAAGCCTAACATAAAATATGGAATTGACACCTAGCAGACACCGAGGAAGGCACGTGACCAAAAGCGCGAGCTCTCTTAGCATTTTAGACTTTAGTACTAAGTGCTTGACCTTTCAACAGGCCGTAGTCTTTAGACACCATCTGTTGGTGACTTTTAGTAAATTTTTAAGCAGGAGACAATGGCTCTCGCGACGATAGCACGAGCTTTCTTACCGATAGATAGCGCCTTATAAGGATAGCCGGCAGAAATTACGCGTTTCTGCTAGCTGTCACCTCCGTATTCACTCCCTTTGAAATATTTTATCTAGACCTTTATATACGTTTCCTATATCTATGGCTAAAATGATAAAAATTAAAAAAAGTTTTTCTCGGCGCCACGAGCTCATGTTTTTTTATCACGCGTGATTCGCACGCGGGGCTTCAAAACAAAGAAAAGCCCCTCGCGACTCCAGAACGTGCTCTCCGATATTAGGCTTAAATTTTTATCAAAACGTAGTCATAAAAAGCGGTAAGTCGCGAGTCCAAGTCACAGCTTGAAGAGAGTATCAATGCCGAAAAAAGGTTCGGTTAGAAAATTAGCATTAAAGACATAGGAAGTTTCAACTTAGTGTTATTATGATACTTATGATATTATTTAATGTAAAAAAACCTACTCCCAGAATACTTACATTGTTAGTAAAAAATAAAAATAAAAATAAAAATAACGTAGGATAATATTAAAGCGCGCGCTGCTGGAAAGAGATTCTTCAGGCGGCGATCGACTCACCATGTACGCTCCAAAACAATTTGTTTCACTTTCAATCTGAATTGATATGAATTTATATTTAATATTATTTAACATAAAAACCTACTCACAGAATGTTTACATTGTTAGTGAAAAATCAAAATCAAAATAACGTAGGATAATAAGCTGCTGGAAAAAGATTCGAGTCACCATGGTTATAGAAATTAGCCTAGCTGATTATTATTATTATTAGTTGCTGTTCGTTAAATGAGAAGGCGCTTATTCTCATACTTACTGGCAACGTTAGGATTTCAAGTTAGCGGTGAACGCTTAAATATATACCACCGGACCGTATTGGACACGCCTGGTAACGTCCGGCAAAGAAAACCAAGTGAACCAGAAATAAGCGAGTCAACAAGACCGTGCCTTGCGGGAGGAGGTACAAACAGTTTACATTTAAAGAGCTACAGTTTCAATTCCTGGCCGGGGTCATGTTTGGGTCTATTGACCTAATGGTCTAGCCAGCGCAAGTGGGATGCATTTTCTCTGGGCGACAGGGGTGGGTGACGAAAGACCCCTACTAAGTTTCATCCCCCCCACACACCATCAGTTGCCAAGAAAATGTTTAAGAGCGTCACAAGTAGACTACCTTCGTATTTGAAGTAGGGGGTATGACATCCTGAGAGGGATAAATTATACAGGGTGACATCTGCCGAGTAATAATTTAAAAACAAAAACAAAAATGTAACTAAAATATTATATATTTTTATCATAGAAACTACCACAGGAATAGAAATCCCTGCCTTTGTACGTGCTTTACTAAGATGACAAGGGCAAAGGTTCATTTCCGGTTATCTCTGGTCCAATCAAAAAGGAGCTTTGGAAATGACGGACAATTAGATTCAAGCGGAAATAAACGGATAACTTTTTGCCCGTACCGAGCCCGTAACACTTTTCATCGACTCTTTCCATTCCTCTTGTAGTTTCTATGTTTTTATTAAAGAATATTTTAAAACTTCCTAAAATTTTTCATTGTATTCTAGTCCGCATTTTTGTAAATAGCAATAAATTATAAATTATTTGGATATAAATAATGAGGAAGATTTTTACTCCAACTAAGGTGCAGATGGCACCACACAACACTAGATTTTGACACGGTAGGCGTGGCCTAATTCGGTACAGAGGTACGTCAGCGCTTTGATGCTCCTCAATAATTCTGTTAGGTTAGGCTTAGTTCATAAAAATCTTTAAGTTTAGAAATGAAATGGATTACAGTAAATTTGATAAAAAAAACATCAGCTAGTTATTTTTACTTAACACAATGTTTAATTACCATTACTTTAACTTTTAAAGAATCAATTTAAAAAATTAAAGGTCTAAAACTTACTAGGCCTCATAATTTAACCGACAACAACGGCGCCATTTTGTCAAAATTGAACGTGAACGCTCCAGCTTTTCTACGAAACTACGCCGGAAATCGACTTTAGCGACGCCAAGTGTGTCCACATTGAACTAAAATTAACTATGAATTTCCTATTCCCAGTATTCACGCGTGTTTTTTAAAGGCTGAACAGCGAGTCCCCTTAGATTATTGGTTCATGATTTAATTTACACGTGACACACCGAGCATGCGCCGCGCGCCGCTATGAAAAAAGCTGGAAACCTCTAGCCGCCATCTTCGGCATAGACGGGGTAAAAATCTTCCTTATAATTTATCCTACAATAAAATTTTTGTGAAACTTTACTATCTGTAAAAATTTGCTTAGAATAAAGTTTTCGTGAATTAAGCGCCACATCAACACTAAAGAAATAAAAGCTAAAGAAATAAAAGCTAAAGAAATCAAAACTAAAGAAATCAAAACTAAAGAAATCAAAACTAAAGAAAAAAAACTAAAGAAATAAAAACTAAAGAAATAAAAACTAAAGAAATAAAAACTAAAGAAATAAAAACTAAAGAAATAAAAACTAAAGAAATAAAAACCAAAGAAATAAAACTAAAGAAATAAAAACTAAAGAAATAAAAACTAAAGAAATAAAAACTAAAGAAATAAAAACCAAAGAAATAAAACTAAAGAACTAAAAACTAAAGAAATAAAAACCAAAGAAATAAAACTAAAGAAATAAAAACTAAAGAAATTAGAAATAAATAGACGTCACACATTTTTATCTAAAGAAAGCCATTTTACATTTTTATCGATATAGTTTTTGAATGACCTTGAAGACATGGCTCAAGGTCACTCAATTTTACACTTTAATGTCCCCCTGCACGAGGAATATTCCATAGAAATTTTAAAATGTTTTTCAGTTATTTATTTATTTTTTGTTTTCTAGTGGGCACCCTGTATATTAAATAAGTACGCAAAAACTAGACAATTTAATATTTAAATTTCCTT
The DNA here is from genome assembly GCF_980474605.1 of Leiobunum rupestre. Classification (NCBI taxonomy): domain Eukaryota; kingdom Metazoa; phylum Arthropoda; class Arachnida; order Opiliones; family Sclerosomatidae; genus Leiobunum; species Leiobunum rupestre. The sequence goes on from NC_143390.1 coordinate 43,497,272, forward strand.
AAAGGGGAACGGCCAAGCTTTTCCAAATATGGCCTTATTTCCGAATCAAAAGATTAACAAGACGTTCAATATACTAACACGTACCTTTTTTTGTCTTGAAAAAATAGCTTTTGGCTCAAAAAGTTGAAACGAAAAATAACGCCAGGTGTTTGGGTTGGAATTTTCGCCGCCATCTTAGGGGCTACCGCCAGCGCCCCTAACCCCGTATGAGCGATTTGAGAACTATCCTAACTTTTAAAATCGCGCAATTTAGGCTTAGGTCTCTTATAACTGGAACGCGCCGCGCGTGCGAAACAAATTTTTCGCGTCTTCAGCAGCACGCGCTTTAACGTTGTTTTCCTGCAAGGTCGTGGTTTTTCTGTCTCACCGACTTCTCACCAGGTGTCGCGGCAGACGCGCGCTTTTCGATATCCCGAAATTTCTTTATTCTATTAAAAATTAACCACTCAATATTTTTTGTTGCGGTTTTCGCCATAAATTTTAGTTTTCAATGGGCTATAGGGCTATCAAACTGGTTAAAGCTTGACCGTTCCCCTTTAAGTAACAAAACCAACGAACGACACTGCAAACAGTCTAAAATTTCCCCATAGTCCAACGCTGAATTTATCCGCAATAGTTATTTTGAAAGTTTCTATATTAGAGCAAAATTTCACTAAGAGTCAGCGTCAAAATACTCGTATCGACTCTAATAAGTGGGCACTGGCCAGTTTACTCGACCTCTATTTCACTTACGAAGTCAATTAATTGCCGTACTATCGGGATTAAAGTTTTATCTTTTCCGCTAGCATCTCAACTCGGTCAAATGTAAAGGAAAGCGACGTGCACTACACAGTCAACTAATTCTCGGAGGAGGGCTAATAGCCGAGACGACACTGCCGCATCTTGTTCTTCGCACCTAATCTGACAATTAACTCTCGAAGACAATTAGCAAAAAGCTCCTATACACTTACTGCCAAATCTATTTAGCTCGAATGTATTTACCGGCTCGTCTCCCAAAAGGAAGAAATTCGTGTATTCATTTAGTTGTAAATGACGGTCGTGTATGACCTACATTTTATCCCAAACATAGGCCTCAACTCTCTAGCCACCTAATTCACCATGGATTAATTTTACCGAAACAAGCAACATCTGCTCAAGATAATACGCGACTTAGAATTACATTAATAGCAAAAAGTTCTCAACGCATACAGCGTGTTTAAAAAGGTTATGCAAAACTTTTAAGGAGTTGTAAGGGGTGAGTTGAGAAGTATGCCTGTTTTTTCCTCATTTTTAATATTTTTATACACGAGGTGTTGGGAGCTTGGTGCTGAGAGCAAAGCATCATCTACTGCAGATCCTATAGTACGTAAAAATGTATTTAGTAGAAGGTTTATCACTATACATTCAGTTGCAGGTTAAAGGCCTAGGTTTTCTTCTGCCTGTCCCCCTTTAAATTAGGCCAACATGTTCAGCGGTTGGCCTACCACCAGGGTATTTGTACTCCACTAAGTTAATTTAAAGGGTGACAGGCAGAAAAAAACCTAGGCCTTTAAGAAAGGAAAAATATCTAGTACATTTGGTGGAAAGATACTCGGACGAATTTCCGGTAAACCGGTGGCGGGAATTTTGATTTTAAATTTCTAAGTATACCCGCGCGCGTTATGTAATTTTAGAAAATACCGTCTATTACATTATATTTCCAAGTGATAATTCATTAATTAACATAGATAAGATTTAAAATAGTTGTAATAATATTATTTTTAGTACTACAAGTGAGGTGTAATAATAATCAGCAAGGCACCCAAGGCACCACCTTAGGCCCAAGTCATCTAGCTACTTTTAATGCCTTTAAACAAGTGGCCAGGTTACAATGCGTAGGAGGGTGGTGGCAAGCCCTTCATCCAACGCGAGCCAACAGCTCCCTACACTAACTATTACCGTTAAACTCAACAAGTTTTTATGGAAAGGGGAAACCGAAGAGCTCAGGGGAAACCGAAAAAATCTGTTTGGCGAGTCCAGGGTAAGTATAGAACGGGTAATGCGAAAAGTAAACGACGCCCCCCTCTATATTGTGCTCATTGTAAACACTAGTACAGCGCTCAACTATTTCGAAGATCATTGCGAAACGAAAACGACGTCCTTCTCTTATTGCGCTCATTGTTAACTACCCTTTTCAAGATCATTGTGAAACGAAATTGTGTCCCTCTATTTGAAAAATTCGTACAGGGCTCTTCGGTTTTCGCGTATACTGAAGAAATGGGAAAAGGTAATCATCTGTTTTAGTGTACATTGGGAAAACGAAACAGCAGCCCTCATTGAAAAAATTGGTACAGCGCTATTCTGTTTTCGCTTTCATTAAAGAAGCAAAAGTTGCGTTTTTCCCTTATTTATCAGCGCTAATGTAGTTGATTTTTCTCATTATTTGTCAAAAGGGGTCTTAAGGTTCAAACCCCCACCCGAAACCTAACATTGATTTTTTATTCTAAAGGGGGGACGCTAAACCCTTAACCTGGTCAGTGTGTTCTTTTTCGGTTGTAAGAAGAGTAACGCTTAAAACTTTAAAAGTTCGAATACGATTTACAAAATTAGATTTGATTTCTGAGTAGAGGTCGGTAACGGTTAATCATTATCCATGTTTAAATTGATTTTTTTCGGGAAAAAAATGTAAACAAAGAAATTTACCGGTTAATATTTCGGAAAATGGTTAAAAAACATGTATTATTCGTAAAATTTGAGCTTTTTATCGAAAAAAACGTCGTTTTTCCGATAAATTTTACAAATTTATCAAAACATTAATCGGATAATACAGAAATATAAATTACTTGATCAAAACGTTTTACGAATAATTTTGAGAGCTTTATCTATTGATTAAAAGTTAACCATCCCCGACCTCTATTTCTGAGTGTAATTCCTCCGATTCGTGCTATCCGCCACCACAAAATCGGAGTAATCATACTCAGAAATCAAATCTAATTTTGTAAATCGTATTCGAACTTTTAAAGTTATTGAAGAAATAAGAACAACAAAAAAAACCTGAAAATTAACCCTAATTTCCTTTTTAAGTGAAACCAAAGCGAGCGTGAAAGAAGGTAAAAAATATCGCTCGAGATCATGACATTTTTTCATTCAACCCCCAAATATTAGCCTCGAAAGGTCACAGAATTGCGCTCTTCTAAATAATGAAAGGATAATGTTTTCACGTTCATGTCCGAACTAAATTTCTATCGTATTCACTTCTGGTTGCAATTATTTTTAGGAATCTGTCGTAGAGTCAGTATAATTATTATTAGAACCGGTTCGTACATTTTGAAAGGTTGAGATAATCAATTAAACATAACTTTGGGAATATACTAATTAGCCTAAACTTTGACGGCTACACCCTGGTGAGTTCCCAATGACCTTTTATGGGACCAGGGAAGCGTGGGATGTAATCCTCCCAGGTGCGAATCACCTTCCAAAAACAAAACGTTGCGACAATGTAAACGTACTAATGGAATCAGAAAATCAAATTATAAAATCGATCTCAATTACAGCCTACCCTACCCGAGCTCTCTTGATGGAAAAATATTTGTTTTACTAGATAAACATGACGAACCAATCATAATTTGCTTTTCTTACTTTTCCAATAATTAAGTCTTTCGGCGTTGACTGGAGTTTACGAAAAATAAACAAAACAATTTTCTATAACTTGCCCTTTCGATGGTTCTAGCTAACGTAAAACCTCCTTGCAGTCTTATAGATCACAAAAGATTTTTTATAAGGTCCAATTTTGTTCTTTACCACGGATTTGGTAATACGGACCCTAACAATTGTTATCGTCTCTTAGCAACAGCAACGACTTTTCAATTTTTTTTCTTCGCAATAACGAGGTACGGAAATCGAAAAGCTACCTCAAATACGGGCGGAATTTTTCAATTGATTCTGTGGTCTTTTAATTGGGCAGGAAGAAGACCGAAAATATTATAAGAAAATTGAAGAAATAAAGCCTAATTTGCCAAAATTTGGTTTTCGTAGTGAATTTTCTTATCAGTAACGTGAATTAATTCGCGATGAGTGTTTGACGAAGAAATAAAAGATTCTTAAATAAAATTTATGCAGATAGTTAATATCAACAGCTACAATGTACGTGGCTAATCTATAATGTTTCTCTTACATAGAAATTATATATTAGGAATCCTATAGAAAGAATACGCAAATATCTATAGAAATTGGGGAAAAGCATAAAAATGTAGACTTTTTCTATATAATTTTAGGCTATTTCTATATAAATTTAGGCTATTTATATATAAATTTAGGCTATTTCTATATAAATTTAGGCTATTTCTATAGAAATTTAGGCTTTTTAATGTATAAAAATATTTATAAAATGTAGAAAGATTTGAAAATTTTAAAGAATAGCTACTTGTGCCCAAAGTGTAATTATTTTAAAAATAAAAAATTTTTAAATTATTTTTCCCGGCACATCCCTGTCAGTAACTAGTCGGGAAAATTTGTGGTTTTTAATAATTAAACCTTTCTTGTGCACTTTTTAAATTTTCGTTGTCCCTAATTTTAAAAATAATTATGTAGAAAGATTTTATAGAAAGTCTATATAAGAGTTTGAAAAGGGTTACCGGTTGAAACTAAAATGGGTTACTTGGAATGTCAAGTGTAGAATTTATAGCAAGAGCGTTGTCGATTTGAGCCCGCAGCAAAATCTGAAAATAAGATATTTTGCTGGGCACTCTACAAATATGGGCAATATTTATTCACTGGATTCTCGATACATTTCGAATATTGCTAAACGAATTTATCCGCTCAAAATGCTTTCCAAAATTTAAACACAATATTTATGGTAAATATGATGAAATAATGTGTACGAGAGCTAGAAAATATTTTTAGGATTTTCTGAAATACAAATGATTATAAGCACGTTTAAGAAATTAACTATACTTACTTATTTTCTAGGGACTGTTTTCTGTAAATTCATAAATAAAAGTAATTATATTCCACATCAACCATTTTTCCAAAATAATCTTTAAATATTGTAAAGACGACATTAAAAGTCAAGATATAGGTCCTCTCAGTGAAAACCAAGAATATTATCAAGTTATAAAAAGTTGTTCGCTATTTCTTAAGGCCTAAACATTCTATAATTTTTTCTCGCAATTATTCATTTATGTCAGATTTTAATTAAAACTAATCATAGTAAATAATGCATAATTTAGCATTATCAAATATACCTTAAACACTTACCCAGAAACTTCTAGAAGAGCACATTAATACAATATCGATCAAACGAGTGTGATGAGTTCCTGTAAAGATTTATTGACCCGTGGATCTATAGACTAGGTAACAACTGGTGTCATTATCGGGCCGGGCTAAATCAGATACAGACAGTGCAGCAATGAAGGATTACCCTTCTGAAAGTCAATGGAGAAAATGTGGGCGCTATTCAAAAACCTTGTCTGAAAGCGAGTAATGAAAGTATTTGTTAAAGTTGCAGTGTATAAAGTTAATATATATTTATATAAAAATCTTCCAGGAATTATAAGAAATGAACTATCGATCATTATGTATAAAAAACGTTTACGTAAATGGGTAGCGGATGCTGATCTGTAGTGTGTCCGTGACTTGATGATATATTTATATTCAAATTACTAGAAGTAGGAGTAATAACACCCCACAAACGAGTAATCTTATGTGTGGATATATAAATCAATGTATTAAGGCCCATTTTCATGCTCGCTGGTAGCGGATAAAAATCGTCAAAATTCGCATCCGCCACTCGCAAGCGTGAAAATAAAGCTAAAATATCTGTTTGAAACAGATCGACGCGGAAAGTGAAAAAGTGTGTAGCGGAAGCGGATTTTGTCGATTTTTACCCGCTACCAGTGTGTCAGAATTTATAGCCCGGTGTACCTAGTAACAAAGACCATACCACCGGAGGCCTATCATCATAGTGCCCTACGCCAGCGTCCCCAAGCCCGGACAGGTGACAAATCCAGCATGGGTAGCAAAACCCCACTACTGATGGTCGCACCTTTGACGCAAGCCACTCAACCCAGCAGAAGGTGCAGCAATGGGTGGACCAATCCCCACTTCGCACACAGCAGTGGGATTTAGAATGGATGTTATAGCAACTCCAGCCGACACCCTACCTATGAAGGTAAGGAGCCAAACCCTTTGGAAAGAGCTCCTAAAGGGGAACGACGAGCACACAGCAGCCCAAGTAACCCGGCACAGCTGGCACCGGAGATCCCGGTGGGCCCCAAAAGGCCGGGAAACAGGACCGCCGTGCCCGCATATGGAGGCTCGCCGCCCCACAGCAGGCTACCCAATCCGCCGAGGCGGCCAGTTTGCCTGGACCCTCTCCGTTAGCCTGAACCGAAGTTCAGTATCCAGCCCAAACCTGACCGACGTCGGAGGTGGAGATAGGACCATTTGATCAGAGCTACCATCTCCCAGTGCGCCACCGCCCTTATGGGTTACAAGAGCCGGACCCCGACTCCCCGGTAAAGCCACCAGTTATTGCACACTCTAACCCATTTAGGGCCTTTACCCGCTACCAGCGAGCATGAAAATGGGGCTTTATAGTCTGAAATAATAAAACTAATAAAAAATAACTTTATAGTATACACTCTTTTACGAAGTCGGCCATTTCATTATAGGCCTAATTTAAAATAGTACAGGCAAGGGCGCCTGCACGTGCTCATCAGCTCGAGACGTCGCGTGCACTTGACCGCGTGAAGCGGCCTTGCATGCACTATATGAAATCAAACCTGTAATAAAATGTCCGCTCTCACAAATAATGATATAAAAGAGTGTATAGGTTAAATTTGATACTAAGAGCGGCTAAAGCTGAATTTTGGTGGGCAGCTTCTAATCATTAGTTATAATTGTTTCCGAGATATACACATGGTTAAGATTTGGGTATTTGATTGGATAAATTAGAAACCCTTCTAAACGAAATTCGAAAATTTCGAATATTCGATGGAAACCACGACCATTTGAAGGCACTCGTTCATTTGGAACCACCCAAATTTAATTAGCAAATCGAACCCCCCCCCCCCCCCAGGGTACTCGAAAACCTCCCATTTTTCCACGAAACGACATCCCAAAAGGGTCACATTTAACGAGGCGTCGTTTACCGCCACCACTCCAACTGCTCCAGTTTCCCGACAAATAGACACTCGCCCCTGGATGAAAAGACTCCAATGACAGAACTATCTGGTCCAAATCTGCCTCCTATAATTAAAAGCTGTAGTGGCGTCAGTAGATAAAGAAAAATTTCGCGTAATGATTATTGAATTTTATATATTCAAGGTAAAGTAGTAATGAACTTCAATGAATTCATTGTTTTCGCATATTGTTCGTTGGCCAAAATACAATTTTGTGACAACCTTGAAGTGCAAATTTCTACCGTTTAAAGCTATCTCTAATTGTAAGTGTAATGCCTGAATTAATGGCTTTAAAAGTCGCTTGATGACTTAAGCCTAAGGTGGTGCCTTGGCTTATTAAAAAAAGGGTCAAAAGGTCGTATTCTAAAATATTTTCTCAAAAATGAACACTTTTTTAGACTTTTACAAATTTTGCAGCTTGAGAGCCCACTAACTCGGAGCTCTAGGCCCTTACTGAGACCCTAAAATCAATTTGTGGACCCCCACCTAAAATCAAATGTACAATACCCATGATGCCGCCACTGATAAAGCCACGAAAATTTAACCAAGTTCAGTTTAGATAATAAACCGTAATTCGACCGGAAAATTAAATTTGAACTTAGATGATCTTTTAATTTAAAAATTAAGGAGTCAAAAACAGTGCAGTGAAAGCTCATACTTAGACGGTAATTAATTTAGAAAAATTTGATTTAAATATGGAATTCAAATAACATGATTTGAACCATACATAATCATTTAAATATTAAACTCTCTGGAAAACGACTATTTTTGTTAATAATTTCTAGCCGATTATTTTCAGTTTTTCAGATTCTTATATTGGTTTTTAATCCAACGCCATCTTGGAAAATGGCGGATAAAAATATATTCTTCAAACGTATTTCGCAATATTTACGTAATTTTTGGATGATTTTATCCAATATTTATGTTTCTTGTATTTCTTTGAAATACGAAACCATCTTGGAAATGGCAGATAAAACTATATCCATTAAATAATATCTGCCGTAATTTTAGCCGATTACGTAGACATTTTCTGTTTAGCTTGGCCTGCCCTGCAGACAGGGCCTATTGGTTATGTTTGAAATCCAACGCCGTCTTGGAAAATGGTATATTCAACATGAAATAGCAGCGATATTGTTTTCATTTAAATTGTACGACATCCAAGAATCTCGCTAGCCCAATATTTATACCTCAGATACAACTAAATCTAGTAATAGAATGATTTATGTTTCAAAATTTACCAGCTCTACCCGTTTTAGTATCAAAACGAAAAGCGATTTCATTGTATTGTTTCGTTTTCCCCAACCGCTCAAAAACGTCCTATGAAATGGATCTGCTAATGCAATCTTAGAAATGGAATACCAAATATTCCCTGAGCGGATCGCTGAGAGTGTAAAAGGAAAATTCCTGTAACTGAATACTCTTCTACTCCGAAGTTAACGTAACTACGCCGGTACCACCAACCTTCTTCGATTCCAACCTAGCAACAGTGTTGGTTAATATCGCCCGTAAACTGTCCAGTGAATCGTGAAAATAGCTTTTAGTGGAGAAACGATAATTTTGCTTTGTTGTTGGTACCGTTAGATTTATTCTACCGAGAAACAATTGCTTCTTACAAATCACGTATGTACTTAAACCGCGCGATTTACTGATATATTTTCACACTGCGCCCAAAAACGGAGAAATAAATTGACCAAAAATTGCCGTTCGGAATATAAAGATAAATTTGGCGATATCCCGTTTTTGGGCTTAAGAACGTGGAAATGGCTAGATTTTCTCCCGATGGAATCAACTGCGTACGCCGGTCACGTCCCCAAATATAAATGACGTCGTTACGGGGCGAATTGCCCCTAATCGTAACTTGAAAACTTCGTTTCCTAATATAATTTAACCCGTTGGTTTTAGAGCTATACCCTAAAACTAAAATTCGCTCCTTACACAACCAAATTTTCGATTTTCATATGACCATAAGTATATAAGATATATCTTAAGATAGAAGTAATTACTTTAGTAAAATGCGCGGAACGACAATCTTCTCATGTTCCTGTACCACTTTTTCAAAATATCTATTTGTGACTTACTAGAAATGATTTACGAATCCCTTTGACATTTTCAATTGTAATAACAAATCTCAACATTCTGGAGTAGATTTTTTAAACTACTAGGGTTATTCAAAATGCTTTTTTTTTTCAAAATGAAAAATGCAAAATACTTTCTCCATAACTCAAAATGCAAAATGTAAAATGCAAAATACTTTCTCCATAACTCAAAAAGCAAAATGTAAAATGCTAAATACTTTCTCCAAAACTAAAAATGCAAAATGTAAAGTGCTAAATACTTTCTCCAAAACTCAGAATGCAAAATGTCAAATGCTAAATACTTTCTCCAAAACTCAAAATTCAAAATGTAAAATGCCAAATACTTTCTCCAAAACTCAGAATGCAAAATGTAAAATGCAAAATACTTTCTCCAAAACTCAAAATGCAAAATGTAAAATGCAAAATACTTTCTCCATAACTCAAAATGCAAAATGTAAAATGCAAAATACTTTCTCCATAACTCAAAAAGCAAAATGTAAAATGGTTTTTGCGGCTCAAATTAAAAATAAAGCAGTGGCACTGTACGAATGTTCGTTTGCTTCTGGGTAAGTGAGTAACTAAGTATCGCCATCTATGATTACTTTCTCTACAAGAGCTGCGACTGGAATGAAAACTTTTTATTTCGGAAAAATACGGAAAATGACCGAGGCCTTTTTCCGGAAAATGTTCCGTATTTTTCCGAAAGAAAAGTTTTCATTCCATGAATAGTTTAATATATTGTTTGCAAATTTAAATAAAGCGGCGTTTTCGTGAATCTAAAAGTAAAACTAAACCTCTAGGCTAGTTTAAACTGTTTAACAATGTAACACTATTAATGTTTTGTAGATCTTAGACATTTTATATCGATAAAAAGTTCATAACATTAAAAACCCTTAAAAAGTAATTTATGAACATTTCAATTTTTTATTTTTCCGATTTGCGGAAAAATTTTCGCATTTTATTTTTCCGGAAAATTAACAACACTAGTTAGCAGGGTGATATTTCTGGTTTATACCTATCAAATCAGACCATAAAAATATTTAACTGAGTCGAGTTCAAGAAAGTTATTTATTTAAAATTATGGAGAACAACCATGTTAAGACGATCTGCGGGTATCGTGGCCGAATTTTCCCTCAGCGCGGAAGGGAGGTGGAAAAACGTCACCGGCGTTCGCTTCATATTTTTTTATTTATTTATTTTCTTTGTACAAAGCAATATACATTTCAAACGTTTTACATTTTTAATACACAATATTCCAGCCTAGATAAGCAGTGTTTGTAGTTAGGGGGAAGGTCATATTTTAGTAGCACTAGATACAAAAATAACTAATAAGATTAGATATAATTTAAATGTTAATTTCACTGGCCTTAATATATTTTTTCTATTTTTTTATAAATGAGTTATACGACATATCTGCTTTTAATTATAGGTTTAAGTTATTAAATAACTTGGGTCCCAAATACAATAGACTTCTACGTACCAAGGTATAATTAGCGATGGGATATTTTAATTAGTAATAAATCGTGTATAATATTTAGAAAGATTAGGCTTATTTTTAAATCGATAAATATTTTTTACATAATTTAGAATTATAGATGTTGAATATATTTGCACGAGGTTGCAAAGTAACGTTAGTTACGCATTGGAAGACCAATGAGAAACGGGCTAATAGACCATTCTATAAAATACTACTTATGTGGTTATTTACTTTTGTGTATAGTGAAGCAAAAAGTTTGGCCTGATTTTTCATGAACCAGGGAGGCTCAAAAAAGGATTCTCTGGCAAACCTACCAACCTAGTTGTCCGTGGGAAGAACACGGAAGGGACAGCTAGCAGAAGACCAATATTTTCTGGATGCGCTACGTAATAGTGCCACCTATCGGTGACCAAAATTAGTATTTGAAAAAAAAATTGGATGCGCTACGTAATAGTGCCATATATCAGTGACCAAAATTAGTATTTGGAAAATATTTTGTGGGTGCGCTACGTAATAGTGCCATCTATTGGTGAGCAAAATTAGTATTTGGAAAATATTTTCTGGGTGCGCTACGTAATAGTGCCATCTATTGGTGAGCAAAATTAGTATTTGGAAAATATTTTCTGGGTGCGCTACGTAATAGTGCCATCTATTGGTGAGCAAAATTAGTATTTGGAAAATATTTTCTGGGTGCGCTACGTAATAGTGCCACGTATTGGTGTTCAAAATTAGTATTTGGAAAAAAGAACGCGGTAGATTAGGCCTAATAAAGTTGATAGCTCTAGAGTAACGTGTAGTTGAAATCACATGTCATTTTATTTTGCCTTTGGTGGAAAGATAGCGCTATAACGTAGCGCATCCAGAAAATACGCGTTGTCCACTGGCTGTCACTTCCATATCAGTCTCTAGTATAATTGTGCTTCTATGCTATTTCATATGTCTATGGTGAAATCAGAAACACGAAATTGTGTGCAGATTCAACATACTGTATATTACTGTCATTGCAGATGCAATTTGGTAAGTACACTATCGCCATCTCTACATTAGTTTCTGCACCACTATTTAGCAGACGATAATTTCTATAATATAGCTAGATTAGCTGATTAATAGTTCAGCAGTTAATCAAAGGATGTCGCCACTTTTGTGGCAGGACGATATCGGGTGATTATTCGTGTATCAAAAAACGCGCGTATTCTTAGATCTATAATGCATGGAAAGAATAACGACTCTTCTATAGTGTCGCCATCTATAGGGTCTTTTCCATAGCAAGATTAGGCGAGAAAACAGCGAGACGCTCTCGTAAGAGCCCGAAAAGTCACAGCTCGTTAGTCAGAAGTTGGGCTGGCGGACGGCACTCTCATTCGCTTAGGGTATAAGTGGACTGGAGAAAGACGAAGCTCTATTTTTATACGCCCGGAGTACAAGATGAAAGACAGGCGACCTCTGCCGCTAAAGTAGATCGATGGGCCAAAGGGCCAAACCCAATTTCGTTCGACATCTCTATATGTACGATAGCATTCATCCCCTTAAAGACTTCCTTTACATATACACCCCGAATGAACATGCCCCATATATTAGAAGATATCGCGAGACATTTGGCCCGGACTCGAAGGTAGGGTGTGATAGGGTATCCTACCACTTCACGCGAAAAAGGTTTTTTTTGTAACATAAATTAATAGACTAATCCACGTATTTTTTTGGTAAGGCTGTGCGAGTAGTGGCTTTAGGCAATCGAGTCGGGTATCGAGTACGAAATTTTATCTTCGAGTATTCGAGTCGAGTATTATTTAAGTCAAGTCGAGTAATCGAGTACTTGATTAAGGGGAAATTTTCTCTTATTAAGTAGTTCAGAAATAAAACCTACGAGTCCGGTTATCGAGTACTTGATTAGTAGCTATTTTTATTCAAGTAATTAGGAGATTAAATTTAAAATGAGTATTAACTAACTTTTAATGCTGAAAATATTCCTTTAAAGGAGAACTGTCACCAAAACCAAAATTTACGAGGTTTTTTACAGAATGATAGAAAATATATTAATAATTATGTCCCTGAATTTTTATAGTTATTGGAAAAGTATTTAAAAAGTTACGCTACTTTTCCCGCAACCTACATCAAACGGCTCCTAAATTTTCAGAAATCGTGGTTGAACCTACGTACAGCGCCAAAAGAGTGAAGCGGCAAAAATTTGAGAAAGGGCGGCGTGTAAGGCATTTTAAAAACACGATAAACTACAATCTAAGAATATAACTCGGTTAAAAAGCCAAGGAGAATGTCGTAGCAGACGAAAGTTCCGATTGAAAAACGATAAAACCGGGGAAAGTAATATTTCGTTCACGAGATGGCGCTGTAGGTAGGTTCAACCAAGCGGTTCTTAGATTCTCGAGTCGGGGAGATAAAACACGAAATTTGGTTGCTAATAATAAATCAAATACTGGAAATAAAAATTGTTTAACAACGACTGATATTTCATAGTAAAAAACATTTTAAAATATTTTAAAATAGTGTGAGCTTTCGGACCTTTTCCAGTGGCTAGTCCTGGTTGTATAAATGTGTTGTAGCGAGTAACGTTTGAACGAAAAATTATAATTAGTAATTATCAATATTATTATTATATTAGTATGTGTAAAAAATCGGGGGGATTTGAATTTCAAACGTCTGTATAAATAAATAATCAACGATAAGAGAAATGTAAACCGTATACCAACCATTTCAAAATAACTACACACCATCTAAAATTAAAAAAATAATGATTGGTCAAAAATGGCTGATATCAAAATAATAAACTATCAATAGTATTGGTAAAATTATTTGATTTTAATGAAATGCTTCGCGAGGCGATGCTTCGTCGATGGTACCAATTTAAGTTTTGGGCACCAAAAATAAACAGGTATTATGATTTGACTAAAATACCGGATATATCGTAACATAAAAACTTGTCTAGGTTAACGGTAATAGTTAGTGTAGCGAGCTGTTGGCTCGATCTCGTGGCATGCAGGGCTTGCCACCACCCTCCTACGCATTGTAACCCGGCCAAAAGTCGCATGATGACTTAGGCCTAAGGTGGTGCCTTGGGTATTAGCCTAGCTGATTATCATTATGATTATCATACTGCATCCTAGGAGCTACAAACACAGCACCCCACACAAGGAGAACGCAACCCGTCAAAATTCGTGGATTTTCTTGCGTACAGTTTTCATTGGTTAGACGCTTTAGCGCCTGCTGCGGTCGGAAAGGGAAATTCGGAAATTGTCTTCCCCCCGCCCGTAAAACGTTCAGCGTAAAGGCCCGTGACGCTCATCCCATGAAATTCATACACAACACTGCGTTAGTGTGTTTAAAGTCTAGCTGCGTTCTCCTTGTGTTTGTTGCTACTAGCTGCCATTACTTAAAATTAAACTTACACAATCGATAGTTTGATATTTCATTAGGTAATTAGTCCATGACACGACACACACTTTCCAAACTTTGCCATCTAAGTTACTACCGTCCGGGATTTTCCGCGAATCGCAATATTTTTAACAATACAGAATCTTCCAGAAACATTTGAAAATAGCTATATCCATACTTAGAAAAACTATAACAAAATGGGCAAGCCATTGCGTTCTATTGTTAAGAAAGAGGGGACGTTCTAAGGCGAAAAACCAGCTGATCAAGAGCGGAAATTGACAACCTTTCCCAACACTCCCTTTCCTAACGTTTTGGAAATTATGTTTTAGGCCTTTATTATAATATTTACATTATTATGGCGATGATACTTATTTATTTTAATTAACCCCAAAATATCGTTACAACACTCACACCTTTAAAATTCATCTCACAAAATCAAATATTTTCTGGGTTTTATCGAAGGTCTCGTTTTCCGCTATCAAACGCAGTTATTACACTTTGGCCCCAAAATGCGTAAGCGTTCGCCAGCCAGACAGACACGGTGATTGAAAAAATTGCCCGCGTGTGAACCTCTCTTCAAGCTGGCATTTTACACTAGCAAGTACAGGCTACTCAGTTTACATTTAATCTTCCCACCTCAAACTATTCGAAAAAAAAACAGAATAAAGAAAAGTAATCATCGACAACAAATCATTCTAATTTTAGAGCAAAAACACGAGAACCACCAATGGTCTAGAGAGTGAGGAGTAAAAACGCGAACAAGTAAAGAGACCAAGAAGTGGGGGAGAAAACCAAGCTTTAGTTTAATTTTAGTCTTCGGTAGACGCTTACGCACGTTTCGTGGAAACTCAGTCCTTCGAATTTTTTCTCTCTATTTCGGCAAAAGTGAGAAATTAAATTATCCAAGAAATTCGAGCGGAATTTTATTTCGTTCCGCCAAAAAAGAAAGTGGCAGACAATGTGGAGAGACCCTCGAAAGAATATTGCCTTTTTTACGAGAACTTCCATGAGGCGGATAAAATAAAATAATTTCTTTCGTATTAGTACCAGCCTCCTTATTTGAGGTACCTCGATTCAAAGGATAATATTTTATTAATTTAATTTAACCCCTTTTAAATATTCTAGAAGGATATATCTGATAACAAAAGTTTCAAGTTTTGTTGGTAATTTAAAAAAATGTATAGAATCTTTACAGCAAGATCCAAAAGGAATGAATAGTGTTACCTTCCCTGACAACTTTCTCATTGGCTACCACTGCACACACTCGTTGTCTGGCCAGAACTTTCTCATTGGCTACCACTGCACACACTCGTTGTCTGGCCAGAACTTTCTCATTGGCTACCACTGCACACACTCGTTGTCTGGCCAGAAATTTCCCATTGGCTACCACTGCACACACTCGTTGTCTGGCCAGAACTTTCTCATTGGCTACCACTGCACACACTCGTTGTCTGGCCAGAAATTTCTCATTGGCTGCCGTTGCACACATTCGTTGTCTGGCCAGAACTTTCTCATTGGATACCACTGCACACACTCGTTGTCTGGCCAGAACTTTCTCAAGTCCCTCTTCCGTTCCTGCCGGCCTACTAGATTCCCGAATAGAAGAATCCCTTAAAGAACGAGATGAAATTCATTGACGTCAGTTCAACGCTATCCTTTGGAATCTTCCGGAATCAACCTCTGACAATGACATCTCTAATGTCCATAGTCTGTTGTCTGATATTGGTTTCATTCACTTGGAATTGTTTAACATTCTGGTTGACCGTTTAGGAAAACTGCGCTCAACCTGATACACAAGTTCCTTTCCGTAATGAAGAATCTCTGTGTCGGTGACCGAAACGTGTCGCTATCATGCTGAATAAATCTGACCAAAACGCAACAAACAAAACGGACCCACATTTTAAACGAATCAGAAGTGCAAAAAAATGCTTTCGGAAATTCAGTTGGCATAAATTAGACATTTTGTAGACCCTAAAACTACTTTTTCTTGTTTAATAAAAAACACCAACTTTTTGTCCACAGAGAACGTGTGCGGGGTCCTACTGTAATTCCTTATAAAATTACCCTTGTTCTAACACTTAATTTGTAAAGGTAAAACAATGATTTGGCTCAAAACATGTTCATTTTTCACAGACAATCATTACAATAACATGAGGCGTAAAAACATTTGGGTAGTACCAACTTTTTATTTTTCATGACCAATTATTTCAGTGACAAAATGTACGATTTTGACCACACCAACTCCATTAAAGGTTTTCGAGTATGCGCTACAACTTACTCCTTGAAACTTTTCGTCTACCACCTAGCGTTCAAAAACTACAAATTCTAAAACCGTGACAAAATTAACGATTTTTCTGATATTCACAAATAACAACCATCTCCCCTGAGAGAGTACATTCTGAAAATTTCACATTTCTAGAAGTTATAGTTTTTGAGAAAAATGTCTGGGCCGATCAAATGAAGACACCCTGTATTGTTCTTTAATCCTATATCGACTTTCCTTAATCATGTGGTCTCCCGCTTTGGCCGGTGACAAAACCCTCCTCGTGAAATCTCACAACCGTTTTACGAAACAAACACGAAAACTTGATAAATTATCAGCGGAAAATCGCAATGACGTTTTGCGACTCACGGAGCCCATAACTCGCCATGGCGTAAACAATCTCGTCTACGTCTTCGATTTATATTCACATACCCCAAAATTCACCAAGTTATGATCCATTTCGTGAACTTTTCGTTTTATCATCCAACACACGCAAAAATAGTAAGCCACCAATGATTGGAATGAAATTCTAGAATCACCATCCAAAGCCACAGAGATATTTTAAGCTTCTGGTGGCTGCTACCGGAATGGAATCAATCCGAGGGGTCGGACATTCCCAAAAAAAAGCGTACGGGATTTCGAAATCTCTGCGATTTCGCGATTTCGTCAGAGATTTTGCTATTTCGTCAGAGATTTTGCTATTTCGTCAGAGATTTTGCGATTTCATCAGATTTCGCGATTTCATCAGATTTCGCGATTTCGTCAGAGATTTTGCTATTTCGTCAGAGATTTCGCGATTTCGTCAGATTTCGCGATTTCATCAGATTTCGCGATTTCGTCAGAGATTTTGCTATTTCGTCAGAGATTTTGCGATTTCATCAGATTTCGCAATTTCGTCAGAGATTTTGAGATTTCGTCAAAGATTTCGCGATTTCATCAGATTTCGCGATTTCGTCAGAGATTTTGCGATTTCGTCAGATTTCGCGATTTCATCAGATTTCGCGATTTCGTCAGAGATTTTGCTATTTCGTCAGAGATTTTGCGATTTCGTCAGATTTCGCGATTTCATCAGATTTCGCGATTTCGTCAGATTTCGCGATTTCGTCAGAGATTTTGCTATTTCGTCAGAGATTTTGCGATTTCGTCAAAGATTTCGCGATTTCATAAGATTTCGCGATTTCATAAGATTTCGCGACTTTGTCAGAGATTTTGAGATTTCGTCAAAGATTTCGCGATTTCGTCAGGGATTTCGCGATTTCGTCGGAGATTTCTTCTGAAGTGTACGGGATTTTGTACAAATGTCCGACCCCTCGAATCAATCAGTAGGAAAAATGGGAATAGAATAGTATTTTTTCAAAATATAGTGCTCACTTTTTGAAATGGATTATTAACAGAACATTGAGGTATGTCGATTTCGGTTTATAGACACATTGGTTTTAAACATTTCACCGCTAAATGAATAAAGTTTCGTATTTAAAATTTGGCCAAACATGTCTCTGTAGAATAATTATAGGATCATGGAAGGACATTTCCAAAATCACCACTTACAATCACTACCAAGTAATCGAGAATGGCGGACATGGTCAGTGGTGTAGTTGGGCCAGGGAGCCACCCCGGTGCTTTTTTCAAAGGCAGGGCCCCACCTTGGTTTTTCCTATTTTTCAGGGCACGCCCTGCCTTTTTTTTCAATTTGGCTTGCTTCTATTTCGTAATAAAGGGTGTGTGAATTTATTATAAATTTTGCCCGCAGGAAAATAACATAACAATTTCAAATCGTTACCTAGGTACGGCCAGCTTTGATCACGCTAAAAATCGAAGTTGGACGTATATTTATAGCGGCCGGTACAGCCAACTTCCATTAAGCGTGAAATCGGAGTTGGCCGTACCCAGGTAGTTCCCTGGTTATTTTTTTTAGGACTACACCACTGGACATGGTGAGCGGTAATGGCTGCAATGACCGCGCGAAACCAAGTCTAATAGCGACCGAAAACTATCGCCATTGAAAGATAGATAGGTACCGGCTAAATGCAGACGCTATTAGTTTTTTCTCATCGTTATTCGGAAATTTGACCTAGTAAATAATAATTTTACATCGTTTGCTTATATTTTGATAAGTTTATTTAAGAAAAAACGTTCTTATGACTTTTTAATTTGGCTGTAGCATTCGCTAGATCCCAGGCGCAACCTAAACTCGTTTTGGTTGAGAATATATCATTTTTTTGGAACGGGAAACACGAAATAAAGAAGCAGTTATTTCTTGAAATGTGGAATTTAAGAACATTTTCAAACTATACGTAATAATGGCGTTGCTAGTCGCTTTTTGAGGAGGCTACAGCCCCACAAAATTCACCCACTCAAAGCTTCCTCAAAAATGTAAACAATAATCAATAGTAACTTTCTTACGATTGATAGTAATATAAATAATTTAGAAAATGATTTATTAGCGTAAGTTAAAATATATTTTCTAAGCTGTAACAAATGTTTTCGACTTCGTCAACCACTGACAGTTACAGTGCAACTTATATCAAATACTTCTTAAAGGAAATATAAAATAAAGTTTTTATGTTGGATCAATAAATTTGACATTTCTGCTGCCAGGTTTACCAGAACTTAGGAATGATTGGTGTTAGCATAAGTGTATAATATTGCTACATAAGTGTGACATTTCCCATTCTTCACATGCAAAAGTTTTACGGCGAGGTATTCACAAGACTGATAGCATTACGGGCTTCGTCGCTGTTTTGCGTCCGCTAGCTAACAGCGCCTCGCTAGGGGGAGATTTTCTTCTTGTGATGACGTCACTCTGTTACTAGCTCTCATCAAAATATTCCCCAAAATGACCAACTTATGAAACAATATTATAGACTTACGGTACTGGTTACGTTAAAAAAAGACGTATCGCGTAATAAAACAATATTTTCTACTCTATTTAATAGTCCGTTCTATAAAACCCTAAATAAAGCAGCCAAACGTTTTCTCTCTCGATTCGCGGAGAAAAGAAAAGAGTTGTATTATTTTGCCGCAGTTCATTTTACTTGGGTACCCACCAATAGATTTTTAAAGGGCCGTAGAATTGCTTCCTCTGGCTAATTTGTGGGACTCCAATAATTACCGCCAAATTAAAATCCTAGCCAAACCCAGAACCGTCCCTTTAGCAGGGCGAGCGGGGCATTGGCCCAGGGCGCCAAAGTTTTAGGGGCGCAAAATCAAAGATTTTAATTTAAATTGGATATTGAAAAATTAGAAATTTCTACCTAAGGTTCTGGGGGCGCCATTTTTTTTGCCCAGGGTGCCATTTGGGCTAAGTATGGCTCTGGCCAAACCACTGGTACATAACATTTGGAGCTGATATAAAATTAAAATTAATTTTATCAAATAAATTTAATGAGAACTGCCTCATTTCAATTACCACTCGCGTGAAAGTACTTTTTCTTGTGAGATAATATACTCTGTATCCCTCCGACGTAGATCAGGCGAAAAGAATAATTGAACTGAAATTAAAAGGAACTTCGGATAAATTGAAAAGAATAATTTAGTTTTTATAAGACTGGAACAATGCCCAAAATGTTTCCTATATTGTGACAGCGTGCTTGTAGCTTTTCTAGAGTTTCAATTTTCATCATTCCGAAATTTAAAACCCTGGAAATTCATTAAAACTGAAACTTGATATTTCTGATCTTTTTTAACTTTCCATTCTGGAAACTGCATTTTTGGTTTAATTATAAAACTATTTATTTTTGACAGAGTAATCGATTTTCGTCGAATTTTCTCAGCAAATTATTTTAATAAGGAAGCGATCAAATGGGTCATTAGTTCCATTTTTCATCACCGTGTGTCTCTAATGTCAAGTTTAAAATTAGAACTACGTACACGAGCTATATCGCATTGAAAGACAAACTGAAAATAGATCCAATTTTTACCTTATTTTTCTACAGCCTTTTGATGGAGGCTCAATAATATAAGTGCGAATTCTTCGTACATACTTTCTCCAAAACTATATGATACCTATATGTTATACCAAGAATGTACTCATGTGAACAGAGAATATGTGTGCCACACCCTTTACGCCTCGTGACTCCCGGGTAGAAAACCACGCCCCTCAGCCTCAGCTCGTGTAATTGTTCCCCCTTTTTCCCCATGACGGGGGGAAGACACTCCGCTAAGATCGCAGGCTCTATCTCCGTGTAGGCGGTCAATATCTACCGGGTAACATGAAACACAGAGGCTATAGCTGCATCTACATATTCTCTGTTAACCTGACTATATCTTTGGCATACAAGAAGAAAACCAAACTCTTTGTCACTTCAAAAAAAACCGTATGCTTAAAATATTTTGTAATACATCAGGCGAAAAAGTGTCAGAAATGCTGTGGAAACTCCTACTTTTTGTTCGTGGGATCGTCATAACGTAAACTCCTTGTCAAGGGGTCGCACGTTCAGAAAAATCCTGTACATTCACCGAAAATTCGACAGATACATCCAAAATACACCAAAAAATCCGCCATTTATTTGGTATTTTATTTTAAATCCTGTATTTCATACAAATCCATAAAATTCCTAGAGCTTGCGGGAACAGATAAATTAACCCGCCAAAATTTCAATTAACTAAATAATTTCGGTTAACTGCTTATTTAAATGGATAATATTCGCGGCTATAAAACAATTTGGTTTGCAAAAATAAGTTTTAATCGGATAATTTTCGGTTATGGATATAAAACAAATGAACGGGAAATTTCTTATCCAAACCACGAGCTCTACAATTTCTCGAAACAAATACATCCAAAATACAAATCCGTTGATTTCTTAAAAAATACTGCTGGATATTTTACAAAACTACAAATCCAGGCAAAATCCCCAATGAATGCTCAAATTTCCAAAAGACAAATCTACAAATCAGAGAAAACAATTCACAAATAGTCGAAAAAAAAAACGTCGATTAAAAATCCTGAAATAGTCGATAAAAGTCCACAAATAAGTTAAAATACGCTGGATATTTTAAAAATCCACAAATACAGTAATATCATGGATAGTAGATTTTAGAGGATTGGTAAAAAGCCTGGTTTTTAGCCCCCGTAAACCAATCACACTAAGGGAGTCGGCTAAGGTTATTTGAAAAAGTATCGCTAAGAGTGGACGATACTATTCGAAAAAAGAAAAAAGATAAACACGAAGTACATTTTTACGCCAAAAGGTATTTTTATAGATTCAATATGATATACTAAATATCAGTTGATAGTTTTTATTGAATTAAAAAACCAAAGTTAAAAATTACTAAAATATAAAGCGCAAAAAATTACGTAACAATATCAATCGCATTAGATTGCCATTTTGAAATTTTCAGATCACGTGGTACAAACGACCTTGCAAGACTCCCTCGGAGTCTCTCGATCTAATTGATACGCGGGGAGAAATAAAATGCACTGTGGAAGGCTATCGAAAACCTGTCCTCTTAATTTACTGTCCATGGTAAAATCCACGAATCCACAAATTTCAAAAGAAAAATCCACAAATCCCCGAATGTTTGGAAAAATCCACAAATTCCCGAATGCTTTAAAAAATCCACAAATTCCCGAATGTTTTAAAAAATCCACAAATCCCCGAATGTTTTAAAAAATCCACCAATCTCCGAATGTTTGGAAAAATCCACAAATCCCCGAATGTTTGGAAAAATCCACATATCCCTTAATATTTTAAACAAGACGTACGACGGTCAGAATACACACCATCCTCCTAATGTGTTAAGTTTGTTTGAGCTATTCACAGCAACCTGCAGCGCCGTTATCACAACCAAAATATATCCACGGTCACACATATATACAAATTTACACTTATTTGTTACTTCTAGTCATACTTTGAAAGCATCGAAGATACCTTCGATCAGTGTAACTTTTATTTTTTACTTCTGATAACACTTATTTGTTACTACTAGTAAGCCGTTGAGTGTCACACTTATTTCTTCTGGTTATACGACAAAGACTAGTTCGATTAGTTTCATACTTATTTGTTACTTCTTATCACACTTATTTGTTACTTCGGATCACACTTATTTGTTACTTCTGATCACACTTATTTGTTACGTTGAGTGTCACACTTATTACTTCTGGTCATACGCCGAAGACTAGGTAGATCAGTGTCATACTTAATTGTTACTTATGGTCATACGTTGAAAGCGCGGCCCACTCTGAACGGCCTTGAAAAACGCCAGAGGGAAACGGGCGCGTAGACCTCTATAAACACGCGGATTTACAATGTTGGAAATTGCGGGAGTCCGTATACGCTGCCCAAAAAACCTTACTTAGAATTAAATTTAAGGAACGTTTTTACAATTCTAGATTATATGTAAACCACAGCTATTCAAAAATATAACTTTCATGAAAATCGGACTTAAATATGTAGATTTTTAGGTGGAAATATAAAACCACGAAAACTGGGGTCCCGTAAATTACCCTGAAAACTATACTTAAATTTAATATTTACTGATATGACCGAAGTTGTAGGTCCGCTGAATCCTAACATATCCAATAATATTTTTTTTAACGTTATCGGACTTAATTTTAAACAAAATATCTACCACATAAAGGAAATCACCGAAAATAGTAAATTGGGCAAATTCCCAACTTCTTGGGCTCCGATTTGAAAACTTTATGAAAGGCTATTAATGGTAATATATGTACTTTTGAACGAGATATCATTGACTCTTCTAGTTATAACCGTTGAAGAGGTATGAGTGACACGGCGCCATCGGTGGCAACGACTACACTGTACGTGAGACTAATACACACAAATCCTTAGGATTGTGTGTAAAAACCACAAATCCCCCAATGTTTTGAAAAATCCACATATCCCCTAATATTTGAAAAAATCCACAAATCCTTGAATGTTTTGAAAAATCCACAAATCCCCGAATGTTTTGATAAATCAACAAATCCCCGAATGTTTGGAAAAATCCCCAAATCCTCGAATGTTTTGAAAAATCCACATATCCCCTAATATTTGAAAAAATCCACAAATCCTCGAATGTTCTGAAAAATCCACAAATCCCCGAATGTTTTGAAAAATCCACAAATCCCCGATTATTTTTAAAAATCCACATATCCCCTAATATTTGAAAAAATCCACAAATCCCCGAATGCTTTAAAAAATCCACAAATCCCCGAATGTTTTGAAAAATCCACATATCCCCTAATATTTGAAAAAATCCACAAATCCCCGAATGTTTTGAAAAATCAACAAATCCCCGAATGTTTGGAAAAATCCACAAATCCCCGAATGTTTGGAAAAATCCACAAATTCCCGAATGCTGTAAAAAATCCACAAATTCCCGATTGCTTTAAAAAATCCACAAATCCCCGAATGTTTTGATAAATCCACATATCCCCGAATGTTTTGATAAATCCACATATCCCCTAATATTTGAAAAAATCCACAAATCCCCGAATGTTTTGATAAATCCACATATCCCCTAATATTTGAAAAAATCCACAAATCCCCGAATGTTTTGATAAATCCACATATCCCCTAATATTTGAAAAAATCCACAAATCCCCGAATGTTTTGAAAAAACCACCAATCCCCAAATATTTGTAAAAATCCCCAAATCCAGTTAAAATTCCACTTGATTTACAAATCCCATCCAATGTTTTCTGAATGTCTGACCCCTCGCTCCTTGCATTTTTTGCAAGTGTATATTATCGAAGTTACGGGGATGCAAGGGAGTCCGGATAAGAACGTGAGCGATTTCCAATCCACTAAAGTAAAGCTAATTTGGCGAAAGCTGGAAATCGAAGAAAGATATTTGCGAGAGCTTTTCTTTCGTTTTTCACCTTCGTTGTCGTTAGTTCCACGATCGTGAATGAGGTTTATGGAACGCTAGTTGCCAAAAAAAAACCAGTTACTCTCTCCTCTTATTTACCTAAAGGTGCCATCAATCAAACATAGCGCAAGGAAAAAAAATATAATGGACAGGGATTAGACGAAAATATCGTCGTTCATACTTCGAGTGCCGCTAGAGGGCTGATAATACCGATAATACGTAGATAATACGCAGTCGATTTTTGCTTCTTTAAGAAAACACAGCTAATGTAATTGCACCTTCCAGTATTTTGGGGGGTTCAAAACTTAAAAAAAATGACTACTTACGGTGATACTCTAAGAATGCTTATTAAAGTTTTCAGCCACCAGATGGGGTAAAAACTCCCTCATTGTTAAGTATGACTTTGAGCATGGACCAAGAATCTAGGAGGGCTCACGGTTCAGGCTTTAAACGCACTCTCGCCAGCTGAATTTTCTCACATAGGTAGCTTTTAGTTCTTTTATTAAAAATAGATGGCGATGGAGTCTAACGAGACTCATGCTACGAGCTATTCCAATCTCACTTCAATCTTTTTTGTGAAAGTCGAACCTTAGAGTAAAAGTATATGTGGGGAGGAATGAACTATATGCCCCAAAGAGTTAAAAATCAGTCACTCCAGGGGGCTGAAAATCCTCTCTCCGCAACCTTTGGCTGTACAGCGTAGTTAGAGAAACCTCCGCTACTCTCATTGCCGCTACTATCGAATGAAAAATATTGAAAGAAAATAAGTAGTCCCGAACTCAACGCTAACACAAATTTTGAGCTTGCGAGAGTGCGTTTAACTTAAAAAATTTAATGACCTAAGCCTAACTTAACTTTCTCGCATATACTTTCGCGTAAACCCCGACTAAGCCTCTCGTAGTGATAGTTGAACAGAATTCTTGAAGCGCTTCCAAGCGGCTGGTGTACCCCAGTTAGCCTTCCGATTTAGGCCACGCCTACCGTGTCAAAATATCGGGAACAGTGAGTCCGCTTAGATTCTTGGTCCATGCTTTGAGTTTCTCGTTAAGTGTAAGGTTAATTATAACCATAACAAGACGGTTAATAAAAAAAATCCTATGAAGAAATTCAAACATACATACCATATTATTAACTCAAACAAGAGCTATGCTACCAGAAACCGAATGACCGTAAAACTGATCGACACATTCATAGAGGTTTCACTTTTGATATAATTTTTGGTTTTCTATCAAATTATACTTAATATCAGAAGATTGTAATTCATCTCTTACAAGAGAAGTATCCATTTAGGCCATAAATATGAAACATGTACCCTCACAAGCTCGACTCGGATTCCATTAGGCGCGAATTTCCCACTGTACCATAGCTCAAAATTGACCACTCGTATTATTTTTCCTAGCCAAGTAAAATGTTGAAGTTATAGAAATGTACAAATTAATAAATCATTTTCGCGATGTAACTGTTTTAAAAATTGGCTATGTACGATAAATGTCACTATGATTTATCCCAAAAAGCCGTTTGAAAAATCAGCGAGAGCCTGCGAAGGTAATAATAATCAGCTAGGCTAATACCCAAGGCACCACCCCAGAAACAAGTCATCTAGCCATTTTCATTGGACTTCAGAGGCTACGAACGAACAAGCCTCGAATGTGCAATTTTTTGAAGAACTCGATACAAAAGTAAATCAGCTAGGTTAATACCCAAGGCACCACTTTAGGCCTAAGTCATCAAGCGACTTTTAAAGCCATTAATTCAGTTTAAAGTAATAACTATAAGTGGAAGTCTTTTACTATGCAAAAGTTCCCACTGCTGTCGACGGTTGCGGTGACAAAGATAGACTGAGGTAGCATTCCACCTACCGGAAATTCAAAAGATCCACAGATTTAATGAAATGGGGTAGCAATTTATTTAGGGGTACCAAAACTAATTAAAAAATAGCAAACACTGAATGAAAGTACCGTAAGAATATTAAAGGCTAATACCCAAGGCACCACCTTAGGCCCAAGACATCTAGCGACTTTTATTGCCTTAATTCAGGTGGCCGGGTTACAATGCGTAGGAGAGTGGTGGCAAGCCCTTCTGGCCACACGAGCCAACAGCTCCCTACACTAACTATTACCGTTAACATCAACAGGTTTTTAAGGAAGGGTAAACCAAAGAGCTCGGGGGCCCCTTAAGTGCAATAATATTTTACAATTCGTTCGCAGTACGTTTAATAAGGAACCTAATCATATTCCATCTTGCCAGATTCAATAAATCAAGATTAAATTCAATCTTCCAATCGAGATACAAGACGTATGTTAATTTGGAAATATACTAACTAATCTCTATTCCTAATTAACTAGCTTACGTTACCGGCAGCTTAGCAAATTCTAAGGCTGAAACCTTTAAGGCCTATTCTCAGGCCCGGACTGGCTCCTTTGGGGCCCTCGGATAGAGACTGAAGAGGGGCCCCCTTACCGGGCGGTGTAGGGATATCGAATAAAAATCTAAATGGTTATTTATAGGACAACAAATAACGTTTAAAGTGTACTAGATTCTACCCAAAAATAATCAAAACAGCCAGATATCATATCATTGGTTTTCTAACGCTTACGTCTTCGACGCGATTGAGACACTCGGGTGATATTTTTCCTCCCTCAACCCAGGCGTCAATATCCCTAAACATAAATAAATAAATTCTTATAAATAATTATATGAAAACCATTATAAGCTTATAATAACACGTTCTTTGGTTTCCATAAAACATCCTCGCCAAAATAAAATACTTGTTATTCTTACATAAATATTTGTACTACAAAATATGTTGATTGACATGTAATTTAAATATACGAAATGTTAAGTTAATAAGAATCACCATAAGTGTGACACTATTTTTCACATGCAAAAGGTTTACCGAGAGCTATTCACAAGACAGACTGCATTACGGGCTTCGTCGCTGTTTGGCGTCCGCTTGCTCACGCGTCACACGTAGCCTTTGACAGCGCATCGCTAGGGGGAGATTTTCTTCTTGTGATGAAGTCACTCTGTTACTAGCTCTCAGTCAAATATTCCCCAAAGAGACATACATATGGAACAATATTATAGACTTATGGAACAATATTATAGACTTACGGAACAATATTATAGACTTACGGAACAATATTATAGACTTATGGAACAATAATATAGACTTATGGAACAATAATATAGACTTATGGAACCACCTATTAGATTTATTTAGTTTTTCACTCGAAGACCTATTGGCACGAGTTATTTGTAAGTTTTTTTTATTTTTAATTTCTTAAAATTTTATTAGGGTTTAGCTTTTCATTATTCGCGTTTTTTATAAATTTGAATATAGTTTAGTTCCTAGTCGCTATATAAGAAATTATACTAGTACCGGCACACGAAGTGCATGGAGGTGCACAATATAAAGTACACTTTTATGTTCTATTAATTCGTAATAATTATAAGTTTTAATCTTAGTAAATAAGTTAACAAATTAGATATAAATATTTGGCTCTAAGCTTGTGTCAAAAAAGTTGACAAATAAAGACCTTTATTAATGAACCCAACAATTTCTGAAATTTATATTTTAGTTACACAAAGCAAGTGGACCAAGTTTGAAAATTGGACTCTTTAGCGTATATCGATTGTTTTATTAAATTACAACTCAATTACACCAATCCGGCGGCGACAAAAGCTCCACCTTCATGCGGACGCTGGTACTACATATTTAAATCGATTATCGATGATGGTGGTTCATGAGGTACGACTCAATGAAGCAACGCGTTTATTTTCCGATTGGACAGGTCCGCCTACTGCTCAAAAGCTTTTCACCGATTGAAATTTAAACTTTACTAATTACGAAACGCAAATGGAAAAGTTGTTGATAACTAATTAACCATATAAAAATCGTTTAGGCACTACTAACTAAAATTATTTACAAATAACTAATAACATATAGCTATTACTTTATTTTTTATAATTTAGCTATTACTTTAAAGTTCATTGTCTAATTGCCCGACAGCCTAGTGGTTCTCGAAAAAGTTTGACTTAAATTTAATTTTATTTTATTTAATTAAAAAGAATGATAATACATACAGCACAATAAAAGAAAATAGTACTGAATTTTAGTACATTTTTCCCCGTGATGAGCGGTACTCTTTCGCCGCCATCTTGAAAAAGGACGACCACGAAGAAAGCGGATTAAATCAGACTCATTCAACCGTAGCATTTTAATTGCCATTTTCTAACGACTGATGTCACTAAGCAAATCATTACACGTTTAACAATTGACTAGGGTTGAAAGGGGAATATAACTTCCTGAATTACTATCGCCCTACAAGGGTCCTAATATTGACCCTTCTATGGCTATTGACATTTTCGACGCTGCTTAGTGTATGGTAAGGAAATTTTGGGCTCTCCCGTAAAGAGGTTATATTCCCTTTAAGGTCAAAGAAGCCAGTAGTGACCCTTTTAAATCTAAATAATAATAATTAGCTAGGCTAATACCCAAGGCCTACTCCGCCACGCAAAAACTTTCAAACTGAACTGAATTGGAGGTTAAAGACCAAAGCGTTGCAGTTGTTGTTGAGTTCTGCAGACGATTAGCTTTCTAGTAGAACTTTGGAACACGTACTAGTGGAAGAAAAGTCTAAGAACTATGAGATAATTAATTTAGATAAAGTGTTTTTTCGATGATCTTCTTTGTGCAAAAAGATGCAAAAGTTTGATATCGACGTTGATAATTGAATAAACTCGTACGATGCGACTTAAGAAATGTAAGAAATATACTTACCAAATCTTATCAGATCATTTTTTTACATAATTCCGTAAAGCACTTTTGACAATTTATATAATTTCAAAACATACATTTTTACAATTGCTCTATCTCTTTTTTTATAAGTTTAGAACCTCAATTATTTTATAATCAGTATTTGTATTTATTACTCATAGCGTCTAATCTAGGAGCAACAAACACAAGGAGAACGCAGCTAGCCTTTAAACAATCTAACGCAGTGTTGTGTACAAATTTCATTGGACGAGCCTTTACGCTGAGAGTTTTACGGAAAGGGGGAAGACAATTTCCGAATTTTCCCCTTCCGACGGCAGCAGGCGCTAAAGCGTCTAACCAATGAGAATTGTACGAAAGAAAATGCATGACTTTCGACGGTTTGTGTTCTCCTTGTGCTATGTTTGTTGCTCCTAGGTCTAATAAATGCAACACTTTTAATCACTCTAATTTTTAAATTTACTTGTCTGAAAAAATTCATAGCTTAATTCAAAGAAAGTTATGTTGTTTTTTTGTTTTGAAAAAACCGGACGGTACAGCTTACACATCTAACTAAACCAGTGGTTCTCAACATTTGTCACCTCGTGGATCCCTATTTCAGTTTCAAATTTATCGTGAAACCCTCGCTTGAAAAAAATTTAAAGAAAATTAAAAAACGTTATTTCATTTTTAAATTTTAGTGCGACGATTGACACTGATTTTTACGACCTAGTTTTTCGTTTCGTAGTTCAAACTGAGACAAAAAAAACGCTGTTAAGATTTTGAACTTAATGAAATTTTCCATTGAACGACCACAGGATTTCACCGTTAAATAGAAATATGTTCGTACGGTATTTAACGTTTTTCTCTCAAAACTAGTTCTATCATAGCACAGCTCAAAATCTCGAAAATTTTAAATGGAGCCCCATTTGAGAATCACATCTAATTAATCATTCAGATATACAGATTAGGGGGTGCGCGAAAAGGAGGAGTTTTAGAATTTTGATTAACTACTTACTTATTCCAAGTTAATTAAACAAGAGCCAAATATCATGTAGTGGTAAGTAGGAAAATTAGGCTTGACAGTTTTAATTATTTTTTTTTGCAAACAAATAAAGAGAAGCACCTGAAGAAGTGAAAAACGTCCAGAGGGGTTAAGCCATCGCCCGACAACGTGTAGGGATAACTTGTAGGAGTGTAAACGTAAGTTTGTGTACAACCTTCACCTCCTACAAGCCCTAGACGTTTTCGGGCCGTTTTCTCGTGCTGGCTTAAATTGTCTATTGACGTTTCTCGAACGTTTTGTATTCTTGTGGGAACAGTAGCGACATCTGTGGTATAAACTCAATTTTTAAATTTTAAACCGGGCGCGGGCTCAGTAATAGGATAAAGTATGCGAACAAGGTAATAATGATCATCTCAGTCTTCAAATACTGGTTTGGGAAAATATTTTTTTGAAGTACGAGGATAGTTTGCTAGATGGCGCCACGACCGCATTTTCAAAACAACGTCGATACAGGTCCTAGAAAATATTTTTTTCGTTACAGGCTACGGCTTATCTTTCATTGCTACAAAGAGAGACGATGATTAATGATTGTGAAATTTCCACAATTATAGGGTCTTTAGCACTTTTTAGGAGAAATTTTATTTTTCAAATCAATCCAATGAAAAGCTTTTATAATCTAAGTTTAAATTTAATGTTATTTTAAGAAAGAGTTTTAACTTTTAAGTTGCGTTTCCCACGGTCAAATGAAATTTTATTTTACCATTTGTAAAACACCAGTGTGTAAACCTTAGCAGTGGCGGACTGGGTATAATATTTTGGGCTGCCAGAAGACAAAGGGCCCCAGCTTTAACAACTATAACTCTATCAGGTTTGAGGGGCCCACTTCATGAACGGTCCGTGGGGCCCACCTGCCATCGGGCAGGTTCACTCTATGGCCAGTCCGCCACTGAACCTTAGTGTAGTGTCTAAGCCAATTTAATATTTAAAAGTTAAAGTACATTGTATTATCAATTCTATAATAATATTTTTCCTCATTTCCAATATTATCATTAAATATTATTATTAACGAGAATATAAAGTTCTATATTTATGGTGTATCAAATTATTTCTCTTTTCTGCCACCAGGTCTAACCATAGACTGTTTAACAGAAGCTGTGTTAACTGGTGCTAAATACGTTCTTCTTGAACCTTATATTCCATTTTATCAAAATATCCCTATCGGTAGTTACATAAATTATAACAAATTTCATATTTGAAGCTACTTATTTTAAAACGAAAAACTACAGGTATTGCTAGTACGCCACTATAAATTCGGGGGTATTTTGAAATTGTTTTGATCCGCCATTTTAGCGGAGACGCGTATTAATATAGGGCCAAGGCTTAGATTTCTTAACCACAAATAAGAAAATGATCACCTTGGTTTTTCTTTCCCATTAATGCTTTTAAAACTCTCGAAACAACAAGCCTGTCCCCACTTTAAACAATTGGTACTGGTACCACCCTCCGAAAAAGATGAAAAAAAATATTTTATTTCGAAAAATAGAACCACGTACTCGCGAAAATATTTTGAAATAACGTGACGTCACTACTAATCATCTGCAAATCCTGATACAAAATGAAACTGAATTTAGTTACGAATTTAAACTGTCCTTAGAGGTGCATGATTTCTCCTGGTTTGGTGGCGGTCCAGGTAGAGGTAAAAGAACCTAAAAAGTGTTGGCAGAGAGTACGTATATTTGGATAAGGGGAGAGGGAGTGGGGGGTTGGTAAACTCGTAATTACTAGCGAGTATTTCCCATTCATATTTCGTGCCGATAAGCCATTACTCGCGCTACTCCCCCTTCCCCGGGTGAATTTATCCTGGTCGTTTTCGCGCGCCATCAAAACGCAGCACCGCTCGGCTATCGGGGTCTCCATCCATTTTCGTGGTCGCTGTACCGTGTCCCATGATCTAAGTGGCGGCTCCAAAGAGGTTGCCTTCGAGATTCCTTTCTCGGCGTCGTATTAAAAGACTGAGCCGAGTGTACGTTGAAATTATTATTATTCGACGAAACGCCAAAGGTCATCTTGGAGCCGAAGCCCGGCGCTGTTGCCGCTTATCTGTAGCCGGCGGAAGAAGCCGGGGTGAAAATACTACAGCCAGAGACCAGCCATTAAATGCTAAAAAGAGGCGGGGGGTTGGGACACGCATTGCTTTCCCAACAGGACAATTGAGTTCGGAAATATTGCTAATTATACCCGACGACGGCCACGGAAATTTTCTTTCCTAGAATCTCGATAGATTAATCTTTGGCGCTACGGATCACTTCAATGGACGAAATTGCTACCCACAGCTACCACCATTTGATAATCCGCTTAAATCATTAAAATATCTTTCAAAGTTGAACATCTCGTTCAACTTTGAAAGATATTTAAAGATTTAAATGGATAATTAATATGAAAAAACACACGTTTAACCATAAGCCTATCAACCCTAAGTTTGAAACGCGCATAGCGCCCTTTGTACCACCACTGGACGGGCGAAAAAGAAGAAATCAGGCGATAGTATCGGCACCTGGTAGAGATAAATTGAAGCTTCTTCCTTCCCCCTTTCTCTCTCTACGTACCTCTCTCTTACTAAAGCAGCTGGCATCATGCATTGCGGGACGCGTTACGTTTCACTTTTCCGCCACCGGGTGGATTTAGCGCTGTACTTTCGACAGTCGTTAGCTTGAACCAACACTGCCTTTCGATTCAAACTTAGGGTTGATAGGCTTATGGTTTAACTAACAAAAGCCTATCATAAGGTCCCCATAAGCAAAGGTTTAAGCCAAAATTTTGACGATCATATACCCGTTATTAAGAGGTAGGTATTCAAAATCTGCACCTCCTAGTGGCTACGTCCTCAACTATGCATTTCTGAAATAAATTCCGCGAAAGGCATTATGAATGCGCACAAGTCGTGCGCGAAAGTTTTTAAACTTAGAACCAACACTCGGGGGGAAAATCTGCCGCGAGCCCTTAGCACCGTAGCCAAGGCTTATTTACAATTTTATCGCTTTAAAACTTAAAATGAACACTTATCTTTGCCAAATGATTCATCACAACCTAAAACTGGCTAATAGAAATAACAGTTGTGTTTCTGGAGGTATTTATTGTAGATGTGGAAATTTATACTGCCCTATCGTCGTATCTTAATTTTCTTCTCTCCAGGATAACGCCGTTACCACGGGCCCCTATGGTAGACCTTTACTTATGGGCACCTTATGATAGGCTTATGGTATTAGGTAGTTCAACGTGTATTTTTTATATTAATTATAATAATTGATTATAATATTTTTCCATAAGTTTGTCTCCCCCTAGTGAGGCGCTGTCAAAGGCACGTTCGCAAGCTGACGCAAAACGGCGACAAAGCCCGTAATGCTGTCTTTCTCAGTAAAACCTTTGCTTGTGAAGAATAGGAAGTTTCACACTTATGGAACAGTATTATATACTTATTCTAATACGTTTTAATGCTACAAAATAGTCATTTCCGTTTCGACGTCAATCTGAATCGCTATAAAATCATCAATTTTATTTGAATACAAGTACCCTACCCACAGAGCCACTCAGCGGAAGACGGAAAAACCAAATTAGACAGTTTAATACTAAAGCACGCGCTGCTAGCACTAGCTGCTTAACGCGGTGTTCGAGTCGCCTTAGTTACAGAAGGGATTCGAAGGAAGCTTGTAGTTGGTCGTCAAAGTTACAAAAGCTCGCGCTGCTGTCGCTCAGATTTGAAGCGAGCCAAATTTTAAGAATTCATTACAAACACAGTAATTAGTTAGATTTCAGTCATCTCAAGTATAGTATCGTTTATTAGAAGTCCTGTTGATTCCTGGCTTTTGTTTCAAATAGCTTATGAGAAGTGCATCCATCTCTCGTGAATGATTTTTCGATGGACAAATGAACCATCAATACGACTATAATATGAATATAAACCATCTTCATTCTAAATACTAGTAAGCGATTACCAGTTCAAAAATAGACCATCTAACGTCTAGGTAATTGTGAGTGTAGGGAGCTGTTGGCTCGCGTGGCATGCAGGGCTTGTCACCATCCACCTACGCATTGTAACCCGGGTATAACTAATAGTCATTGGCTGCCTTCAACAACTCTAAAAAAGCTCAGCGCTGAGCTCAACGGTCAGTGGTTTTTTGCTGAACGGGTTTTTTGACTTCCGGTTTTGACGTCACGTTGATCATCGGAGACACAGCGGAAACATCGGCTGATCGAGATGGTTTTTGAGTTGCTCATCGGTGTCGTGACGTCATTCGACAAAGTTAAAGGAGGGGTAGCAGACGATATTTTGTTCGTTAAGTCAGCGAACTATAAATCGTACATCAACTTTTAAATTTTTGTGACGTAGCGTTGATTAAAAGAACTCAACGACAACTCAACGGTTTTTCTCCGTTGATAGTTGTTGAACGCAGCCTTAGTCGATAGCTACGCCATAAAATTTTCGTTTTGAAAACGAAAACATTTGAGAGAGTTGGCCATTTTCGGTCTATCGAAATCTGGCAGCTTTGCCTGCCTTCCGGCCTCTATCTCCATACCGAAAATGGCCGAGGATTACGCCGCCGAAAATATTTTACTAAACTGATCGGCGGCGTTTTTGACCGTTATTTTGAATTATCGACTAAGACTATTAGTCTAGCTGATTATTATTATTATTATTCTGGAATCTTAAAGTTCAAATCCTTAAAATTCGCGTTTGTAAAAATTGCCGGATATACGCTGGGTCTACCTAATCGGTAGTCTGCGCAATCGGTTGTCCGTAAAGAGTATGTAATATTAACATAATACGCGTACTCCACGTAATCTGTGTACAGGGAAACTGTAAGTGATCAGCTTCTCGATGTCTATTGCAAAAAGCGTTTATGCAATGACGTGAAAGAATGTTAAAATGCGAAATTACCCTTAAACTGAAACACCTTATTTCACGTCATTACACGCACTTTCATTGAATTAAAAAAAGATCATGTGGCAACACTGCGCAACTGCGTATGAAAATATTGAAATTTTTTCGTCTGGTGGCAAATTCTCGAGAAACGTTTGATGTTATTGCCGGCTTTTAGTCTGTCGAAAATGCGAGTCACCGCAACCTCAAGCGCGTTATTGATTAAGAGAGGTTTAAATTAATTTAAATACGGCGAAGATTATTTAGAAACAGAAGTGAGACAATGAGTTCTCTTCTCGCAACCCACACGAAATAATCTCGGAGTAAATTGGCCCTGTTATTTTCCCTGGACAATGGCCGCCGATGCTGAAGTGGGGGTCCCAAACAGCGGGAGACATCGCGGGCTGACCTCTCCCGTAAACACACTCCAGCACCTCCCAAAAATAAAAAGGCGAACGAGTTGCGTTTTTCCCTAAAATGCCGAGAAAACGCGAATGTTATCTTTTCGGAATAATCTTTCATTTTTTCGGCCACTTTTCGCCGAGTAAAATAATAGAAAGTTTCGCGGAAATTTCATTATTTTTGTTCGCGCTTTTTCGGTGCTAAACAATAACGCGATGACCTACATAAAAATAAAATAGGCTCGCTATCGCCGCTGCGAAACAAAAAAACCAGAGAGGAAATTTTATGATATTTGTACGTATAGCTTGAAGGTCTACGCGAACTCTAAAATATAAATATAACGTTTATGATTATAACTATAATTTATTTAATTCCAAGGTGAATTAACGCGAAATTCTTATAAAGATTGAAATAGCTATGTTAACCGGAATACTTAAGAAGCTTAGGGTTGTTTTTAATAAAATTTCGTAAACGTCCTTGTAAATTTGAACGGAAGAAATCGACTGATTCGTCTGCTGGAGTTTTTAAAATTTTAGCTGACAAATTCTACTTTTGATATGCCGCGGATCGTGAATAATTATTTCTTTCGTGAAACGAAGAAACGAAGACCAAATTCTATGCCATAGCTGCTTTTATATTAACTGATTCATTTTGATATCAATTTATAAAGATCTCTAAACCATCGTCTGATATATTATGGCCAAAATATTTTCGATAGATTTCGTCTTCTCAAAACATTTTGGTTAGATTTCGTCTTCTCAAACTATTTAGGTTAGATATCGTCTTCTCAAAATATTTTGGTTAGATTTCGACTTCTCAAAATATTTTTTTTTCGATAACTGCAAAATGACAGAAATTACGTGTATTATTTTATTTAATAATAATCGGCTAGCCACCCAAGGCATCAAGCGACTTTTAATGCCTTTAAACAGGTGGTCGGGTTACAATGCGTAGGAGGGTGGTGGCAAGCCCTTCATGCCACGCGAGCCAACGGCTCCCTACACTTACTATTACCGTTAACCTCTACAAGTTTTTATGGAAGGGGAAACCGAAGAACTCGGGGATAAAACATACTTTCAAACTGAACGTGAAAAGAGTTGTTCCGAATTTTCACCAGTACCATTAGCTGGAATCCTTTCGCTGCGAGGTGAAAATGCTAACCACTCTGCCACCCCACCTTTTCATATGTGAAGAAATGAACTTCTCTATTACTGACTGGTAAAATATATCTGAACAATAATTTGATTATTTCTGACAAACCTGAAATTGTGGCTCTCTTCAAACGTATTTGTTTCTTGCCAAAATATGGGAGTCGATATTACCGCTCAGCTAGCAGTGATTGTAGGTGAGGATTTAGGAAAATTCCTCCAATGTTAGATCACCTTACCTATGTATAAAAAATCTACCTTATTACTGGCTACTGTTTTTTGATAAAATACCAATTTAAACGGTACTAGTCGCAAATAAAATATACTGGCTAACTATGGCTTGTTCCACATGGCGTCTTTTAACATTATGTCGATTAAAGATACACCAACAGAAGTTTTTTTTTTGTAAATAAAACATTTTTATTTATCGCAATAACAAGTATGAAATCTCTGTATTGAAAATAAACACATCTCTCTTATTCGTCGTTAATACAAGCAAATTCCTTTAATTTGTTTAACTTTAACCATTTATTTTCTTATTATTATTTTTATTATTATAATTATATTAACTCTACCAACTTAATCTTTCTTTTCTTCTTAAATTACGCTTAAAATAATGTGCAAAAACGATATACAATAATCTGTCATATTTTTAATATCTTTATACATTTCATACAAAAACACCATTTCGTTAAACGGCTATAATTATTTTCAATTTAAAAATTTATTTTCGTCATTTGTAAAGAAAACGGCGGTCATTGTTCTACGAATATTAATTGTCGTGGCTTTGGCAAAAATATTTTGTATTGATCGAACACCAATCAATTTTAAATACGGCTGTAGGAAATATAATTAAGTCAACTAAAGAGAAAAAAAGATTATACATGATATAAGATTAAAGATTTTTCAGTCTTTCTAGTGGTGAAAATTTTATAACTTTTAACGAATGACTAGCGAATCGTCTATATTTCAATATTGTTTCGTACGCGTTTTCTTCACATTTGATCGCGGCGCCCAAAGGCGATAGTGGCGGAAATTCGAACTAACTCCGCGAGTTGTTAAAAAAAAATATTTTTAAAATAGCGGAAATGAATGCCATGTTTTCATTCATTTGGGGGGAAGATAATCAGACTGTTCTCTTGAGGATGAAATATCAAGGCTGCAGCCCGTCGGTGGGTTGAATGGTGCCTTCGCCGTTTAACAGTAAGATATTATTAAAGGCTGATTTTTAAATGGACGGAACCGTTACGTGGGAATGTTGAGAAAAAATGGTTTGAAGTGAATGTGAACTTTGGCATTGTGTCATACGTTGCTGGGACAGTTAACCACTTTGAAATGCCAACGTCATCATCTACGCTTATGAGAACAGGGAGAGTTCCGTAAAATGGACGCCTCGTTTGAGCTCTTATTTTGGCATTTTTGTTATTGTAGTTATTACGTCATTTGATATGGCGTATTAATTTTGTTTTATAGGCACTCGATACAGCGTGAAAATTGGGGATATTCGTGAAAAATCGTTTATTCTCTAACAATTATTTCGCGATATTTAAAAGAATATATAATCGACACCGGGAATGTATAACGTATTTAAACTATATTTAACGTATAATATATTATTTTGAACGAGTAAACCACCGTTAATTGTCTGTCGTTGTTACGAAGGGTGTGAAAAAGTCGCGATCTGTCGTAACGGGGCGGCTGGATAATGGTTACCCTGTTTTTCGGGGTTTCGAGGGCTCCGATTTAGACGCGGCAATTGGTGTTACATGACTTGCATGCTGGCGGTAAGGGCTTCCCGGAGGCCGGACGAATTTTCGATGCTAGAATCACCCGGTTCTTGTTTGACGGTGACGCCGGAGTAGTTTTGCGAGGCGCTGGATGGAAACGTTTGCTGGCTATTCGCGGCGGTGGCGGCGTAGGAAAAGGTGAAGTTGGGGTAGTTGGCCGAGGTGTCTTGCTGGTGACGATGGTCTTGCGGGTGCTGCTGATGATGTTGATGCGACTCGTATTGCTCGTACACATCCGCGGAACAGTTCCCCTCGAAGAGGGTGGCGTTTTGGTTGTGATTCACCGGATGCAAGTACATGTCCAACTCGTTACTGTCCACCACTTCGGGTACGGACAGGTCGACGGAATTCCCGAAACTAACTTGGGTGGGCTGATTATGGCCTTGCATGGCCTCGGCGTGATGGGCTCCGTACGCGGGAGGCAACATGTGCATCGAATTGCAGGAGGACATGTCGCCCATCATATCGACGCCGAAGAGTTTGGAAGACATTTGTTGCGAGGCGCACGACGATCGGAGCTCCTCCTTGCCAGGGACGTCACCGTAGCCGAAGGGGTTCTCCGAAGACGGATGGTAACCGTACGCGGACGGGTTGCCAAACCGAGGCACGTTGCCCGAAGAACCGGTGAAGAAGTGAGCTTGGGCGTGCTGGTAAGCCGAATAGGACTGTTGGGCGGCGCTTTGGTAAGGGTTCCCGGAATACGACGACAGACTCATTCGGGCTCTGAAGGGTGGACGGACGTTCTTCAGGAACGTAGAACCTTCGCTGAACCGCGACATGAGTTGATGGACGGGGTTTTCGGGGCCTCCCTGACCTCTTTCTCTCGAATGATCCGCCTGCAGCCTGCCAGCCTCTTTGGAGAACAAAGAATCTTGTTCCGGTTCGATGGGCGACATTTCCGGCGTGGGCAAAGAGCGAGTCGGGTCCCCGTTGGGTATTAGTCGATGGTCGCCGGCTCCCAGTTGACCGTGGTTCCTCTCTTGACCATACCGGGACTCGGAACAAGGGCTGCCTCGGGGCGAGGAGTCGGGGGTGTTCAAGCCTCCGCAATATTCGCTGTTGGAGCCGGGACTGCAGTTGACCGCGTGGTTGCCTCCGTACCCTTCTCCGGGAGACCCTTCGTACCCGTAGGCCATGGACGGCGACGACGGCACCCCGGAATGGTACCCGGCAGCCATCATTCTGGACGGATGGGTGAAAGATTGCGGGGCGTGAAGCGAGACGGAGGGCGGAGGCGTGGACACGGCGCCCCCTTTCCTGGAACCCCTCTTGGCATGCTTCCGCCGACGAGGACGGTATTTATAATTGGGATAGTCGTGCATGTGCTGGACGCGGAGTCTTTCCGCTTCCTCCACGAAGGGACGCCGATCCTGAGGACTGAGACCTCTCCATTTCTTTCCTAATGAGAAAAATTAACCAATCATTAGTTAAGATTGTCCGTATTTTGGAAAATAATGAGCCGAAGAGTTCCGCTTTCACCGGTGACCTTCAAAAACGCGTCCGCGCTAAACAAATTGAATACCCCCGGATAAAAATAAGCGACAAAAGAGAACGCCTTTATAAAGAAAATAACTTTGGGGGGAATCTTTTGAAGACAGCCTCGGATGAAGGACGTATTCAAACAACGGGATAAAATTACAAGCATCTCTCTTTCTCTCGAGTCTCGACTAAACAGTCATAAATCTTGAGCCTCAGAAAGAGCCGTATATAAGGAAGCCAGCTCGAACCATTCCAGAAGGTCACCTCTACGGAGTGAAAAGATTTGACCTTCCTTCAACACCATCCTATACGTCTAATAGAAAAAGGAAAGCCCACATAGAAGATGTTTGCGAGCGTGAACTGGCAAAGCGCACTTCGGACAGTTACGCGTTAGTCTTTATTCAGATTTATACGGTAATAAGGTACACTCGAAATAGTTAAACTCCCTAGTTCAATAGGCTGTGAAAACGATCGTGATTCGAATTTTAGTCGCGGATTTTACGTCGCCGTCTGCCTATATAATGGGGGATATAGAGGATTTAAAATGTCGAGAAATACGCGAATAAATCTGCGCAAAAAAACCACGTTAAAAGTCGAATTTTATCCGAGCGAAACAGACGGGCGCGGAATTAACGATTCCAATTGTACATTTTGCGCCAGAAATATTGGCCGCTATCGCAGACAGCGGCGAATAAATTAGCAGAGTATGGGTATAAAATCTCGTCAACACGAATACGAACGTTAAATCGACATTTTAAAAATGGTTAGTACAGGTACAGGTAGAGA
Organism: Leiobunum rupestre; assembly: GCF_980474605.1. Lineage (NCBI taxonomy): Eukaryota > Metazoa > Arthropoda > Arachnida > Opiliones > Sclerosomatidae > Leiobunum > Leiobunum rupestre. Next base: position 43,537,707 of record NC_143390.1, read on the forward strand.
TGTGAGCTGTTAAATTTACCTCGGTAAATTTACCGGTAATGGTAAAATTGCGGTAAAATTACCAATTAATTCATAAAGCGAAAAACACCCAAAAATATTTTGTTTAACTTCAAATAAAAGAAGAAACAATTACATTTTACATTGGACCAGAAAACCAAATCATTTTCCTGTTAAAGACTCCGAATTCCCGGCACTGTGATTTTACGTTCCATACATTTAAATGTATTTCGAAGGGGTTATCTAGCAGGTTTCTCTAAGTTTAACGTAACCTAAGAATATGGTAAAATTAAAATATTATTTTAATAATTATTGTGACATCAAACCATAATTTTGATTAAATAAAAAAGTTAATGGTAAATTTACCGGTAATTTTACCAGTAATTTTCCGGTACATTTACCATTTTTATTTTTACCGGTAAATTAACATCACTAGGTACAGGTCGTCGTAAATTAAATTACATATTTCACAATGCCTAATGCTTAAATTAAAATTAACTTTTTGGAAAAATCGGACATTTACCGGTTAGCACTCACTAGGTTTTGTCATTTTATGATACTGACACAATGTTGCCGCGAATCGTTAACCGGAAGTATAGAAGATTTATTTCCGTTTTTATTTATTTAAAATATCAATCTTCTTGAGCGCTTATTGTTTTTCAAGATCTTTTCTATAGTTTAGGACCGAACTTTAAACCTTTTAAATGCATCGTAAATTAATAAATATATCTATTCAGTGTAGTTTTTGGACATTTAATTAATATTAATAAATTAAGTTAATAAAATTAATGAAATATTAATATTAATTTAATTAATGATAGTTCATAATATTAATTTAATTAATGATAGTTCATAATATTAATTTAATTAATGATAGTTCATAATATTAATTTAATTAATGTTAGTTCATAATATTAATTTAATTAATGTTAGTTCATAATATTAATTTAATTAATGTTAGTTCATAATATTAATTTAATTAATGTTAGTTCATAATATTAATTTAATTAATGTTAGTTCATAATATTAATTTAATTAATGTTAGTTCATAATATTAATTTATTAATGTTAGGTAATAATATTAATTTATTAATGTTAGTTAATAATATTGATTTACTTATGTTAGTTAATAATATTGATTTACTTATGTTAGTTAATATTAATTAATTAATATTAGTTAATAATATTAATGTATTATTGTTATTTATTTAATATTAATTTATTATGGTTAGTTATTTAATATTAATTTATTATGGTTAGTTATTTAATAGTAATTTATTTTGGTTAGTTATTTAATAGTAATTTATTATGGTTAGTTATTTAATATTAATTTATTATGGTTAGTTATTTAATATTAATTTATTATGGTTAGTTACTTAATATTAATTTATTATTGTTAGTTATTTGATATTAATTTATTATGGTTAGTTACTTAATATTAATTTATTATTGTTAGTTATTTAATATTAATTTATTATGGTGGCGAACGAAATTATAACTTTAATTAAAATAAGACCACTGTAGAAATTACTATCCAACAGTGTAATTAGTGCTATATTTAGAGACTCCCTTAGATGGGAAAATAACAAGGCAAACGGCACAGGGGTTTTAACCTACATCCATTCGCGTAAATTTTCAGCAGCGTGAATATACGGACCAGCAACCAAAAAAGGTGGTTCCACTAGTTATACGGATGTATGGATAAAAGTTGTCCACGGTTTGTTTTGTCTGGGAAACAACCATGCGTTGAAAACAAGCGAAGGAAATTTGGAGAAAAATATCGTTTTGTATAAAAGCGAAATGAAACGGGGGAGAGCCCGTCGGACGCGGCTGGAAGGCCAACCGTGTCCTCCACGGGCATCTCTCCCTCCTATTTAGATTTCTAAAAGTGATCCTTAAGTACGGACGGTCGTCGTAACGGGGAATACCGTTAACACTGGTAATCGAGTAAGAATGCTTCGTTGATTCGATTTTCTACTCCAAGACGCGAAATAGCTGAGCCACGGCTGCAACGCGAACTTTACGCGTTGTTGTCATCACTCCCTGGCCAAAAACGCGCCGCATCACGCTCCAAAGGCGACGACTTTGCGCGGATCGCTTCCATCAGCGACTTTTTCTGGATAATTATCGACATTTATGCCCCACGGTTAAAGCTTTCAACGCCTAATCAACACGTGGCAGTTACACCTCCTTAAAGTCAATACTATCAAAAGTAAATAAGGGAGATCTAGTGAGATTTATTTTCCATCCCCTTCATTCCTATTTACGGGGGTTCTATTTGAAAGTGTACTCTGCCGCGGTAAAAAATAGTTCGCTTTTTTGGCTTTAATAGACACGCAATTAATTCTTTATATTGATAAGATATTTGTTTTTAATTAAATTAATCAAAGTGCGGTAATTATATCAAATGGAATTATCAAAACAATTATTTTTTAATAACTTATGATTTAAATTCTATATCATAGAAAAAATTGAAATACTTCAAAACAGTTATTGTTAATTTTTTAATAAATATATGTTAGACTCGAGTATGTAACATCCGTGCAGATAAATAATTCGGAATGTGATATATAGTAATGGTTAATATTTAGGTTACTTGTGATTTCTAAATATTGAGATCAACTTATTCAAATTAGAATTCGAACATTGCAAATCTTGATAGTGAGACAAAATAACGAAATGAACGCCATCTCTCGCCTTTTAAACGAACTATGTTGCAATGAGCCGTGATATTGCTGATACAAAGTTTTATTTTAATTATTTAAAAAAATATTTATTGGGTGTTTACCAATGATGTTTTATAACGTCACGAAATAACATCTTAATGCCGAGATCATTTTCATTAGTCATTAGTACATACAAAACGCGCATTTAGTATGGCGATTAGAAAAGGTTAGAAAAAATAAGTATTTAATTTTAAATCGTAGGTTGATTACACGTTATGGTCCAATTTAAGCTTAAATGCCTGTAAGGCAGTTGTTAGTGTAATAAGGAGTGGATGGACTGCGCAGCATCGCGGGGAATCCCCATCTGACGCGAAAAACATCCTGCCACGTATGACGTCAACCCTTTGTTTGAAGACCATAAAGCTCATTCTTCCTTCCAGTCATTATGTAACGTAAACAAAACTGTTAAAAATGAGAAAACGAATATCAAGGTACGAGTAGATGATTACGGGACAGTACTGTTTCTTCCAAAGCGAAGGAGCAGCGAAAAAATATTTCAGACGTTGTACGCCATTTCGCGTAAATATCGTTGCGTAACTTACACCGACTTACACGAAAAAATTGCGCCAGGAAACGTAACGATGTTGAGACTCATTATTATTAGAGAAAGAGAGAGAATAGAAAGTAGCGCATAATCCGAGAAACTTGGAAGGAATTACAAAACTAGGCCTTGGATGACCGAGCGATATTGGTTCGCATCGTGTAGCACGTTTCTCGAAGCTAGGTCAACGTTGCTAGAAACTGAACTATCGTCGACCAAAACCACGCGCTGCTACCACCCTTGCATTCGTATTTTTACTTATTTTTAATGTCAACATCGTTATTTTTTAACCAGAAGTGTATGATATATCCGTTAAAGATAAGTGTCCGTAGTACGCAAAAATTGAACGTGAACTCCAGAGTTTCAAGCTGATAGGCTAATATTTTTATCAAAAGTGGGTCCTCTTTTAGATTTTTACAAATTATACCGAAAGTATATGATCTTGCTTAAGGTCCTAAATATGAATTTGAGGCTGTTTTTGGGGGTACTCAAGTAAAACGAAAGTAGGATATAGCATGCGTAACCTACCCCGTGGCTGACACTACTTTTCAACGATGTAAAATGTAATTAATTGAGGTTAACAGTAATAGTTAGCTAGCGTGGCATGAAGGCCTTGCCACCACCCTCCTACCCATTGTAACCCGGTCACCTGTTTAAAGGCATTAAAAGTCGCTAGATGACTTGTTCCTAAGGTGGTGTCTTGGGTATTAGCCTATCTGATTATTTTGATTCATATTATTATTATTAACAAACCATATTTTTGTAGTTTTTATATTTAGAATAATTTTAATTTTATTCATAATTTTTTTCACCCCACACTATTTTATCGATAAATGGGCAGTAGCCCGCGAAAGTACAGACTTCGACTTTCAAGAAAATAAGAATAAGAACTATAAAAATTGGAATATCAGTATTTCCACGATTTGATCCATCTTGCGCTTTTTCAAGTTTACATAATTTCCGAATGTATGTGTTTCAGCACCTCGTGGCGAGTATAAGGGGTCAGGGTAAAAATGTCCGCTGGTTAATTTTCTCGAGAAACTGGGCCTTACTCGCGGTGTGAAAGTCGTGAACGGTCGTGTTTACTTGACACCTTACATTTACAAAAGGAGCCAAAAAAAATGGAGTACATGTGTGTATTTTTAAGGCGAAAAAAGGCGCGTTTGGACCCGCGTTGTCGTGAGAGAATAATAATGTTTTCTGACTTGGAAATATTACGAAACTCCTGAAGTACTTGACACGGAGCCGCGTGCGTTACGCGTATTCTAAATTTCTCATGGGTTGGACGAAAATAGACTAAGATAAAAAAAACAAAATGACACTTGATATTAGCACAAAATATTTAAAATTTCAATTCCTAAAGTTTTTGTGGCTTGGTTTTTAAATTAAATTTTTTTAAAATTGTTTCTACTAACACAATTATTATTATTATTAAAATCTTAGTAGTATATGGCATGTGGTAATATCTCGACCATATTTTTGCTCGCCGAAAATGTGGACTTCTATTTTGCACTAACAAGGAGAGTACCCGATGTGTTTATTGCCGATTTTGTTCAAATTCGAGCGTGATATAGACCTATATGAGATATGAAATTTTCCAAAAGGAGACGTTGCACCACTCATTCGATTTGCCATGACAACCGAAAATGTTTTTGACCACTTAAAACAAAAAAAAACACATTTAAAAAGCATGGGATTTTCTCAGTTAAAAAATTTTAAAATCACGAAATGTGTCATTTGTACCACATTTAGGTAAATTTAATCAAGTTTGGGTAAATTGGAACATTTATGGGTTAAAATTGTAACACGTTTTGGGTAAAATAAGGAAAAATTCTTATTTTTGTTTTAATTGGTCAAAACCTTTTCGGTTGCCATGGCAAATCGAATGGGTAGTACAACGTCTCCTTTTTTTGAAATTTCATATCTCATATAGTTCTACATTACGGCCGACTTTGAACAAAATCGGCCATAAACACCTCGGGTACTCTCCTTGTTAGTTACATCAAGAAAAATATAATATAATTTGGTATTTTATAAATGGCCTGTCAGTAGGTCGATATTTTTTGTATATAGCTAAGGTGATCTACGTGTATAGAGTATTTTATTTCCAAAATATATATTAGCAATATTATAAATTAGATATTAACACTACATTGATGATATCGTAAATTAATATTACACAAGATTGTTTTAAAAATATAAATTAAATTTAAAATGTGGCCAAGCCTTCGCTCCCTTCATACTCATTATTAATTAATGAAGTTGTTTTGCCTCAATTAAAAAAAGGATAATTTTATGGATAATTTTAATTAGTAGGGCTAGTTGGTAAGGTGAGCTTCGCGTTAGAAGTGGTTCAGACTCGTTGTAATAAAGAGTTATAAATTTCTAAAAATACCCCGGTCCACTCTTAACTCAAATATTAGATCATGGTAAGTGTATAATTATACAAGTGATCCGTGGTTATCATGGAGAAAAAAAAAGGAGACCAATCCAGGAAGCGGCCGTATAAAGAATGCGGTATATAAATACATACAGTTTAAAGATTTATCTCTCATACACTCTCTGCGCCTATTAAAAAGAAGGCCAATGAAAACGTGGGATTTTTTCTTATACTTGGTTGTAAAATTGGGAAATAAATCTCAATTACATTTCGAAACGGTGTGTTAGTAAACATTAGCAATTGGGTATAAATAGTCGTGAGGGAGAGCCGCCCAGATTATTAACGCCACCGATGAAGTATCGCCGTTAAGCGGAACCGCCAACAAAATGGCGCGAGAGGTCAAAAAGGCGGCTTCCAGAACTCGTCTGACCCGAGCAATTTAGAGCGATATTCCAAATCGCACGTATCGTGGAAGCCGCCATCTTGTCCCCGCCAAAGAGCCCAAGCTACGCAATGGTGGCACCCAAGCAAGGCGGTATGAAAACGAGTTACAGATAACCTAATACCGATTTTTTTTGTTTTCACGATTTTTAAATACGTCGGAGGTTTTCTCGCTTACCAGTGATGGTAATAGGACGGGTTACGGGTGTTAAACCTCGCCGCAACCTCAAGTAATACTCGAATCAAAGGCGGTGGGAATGGTACAGTTTGCGCGGAGGTACGATTCCCCGCGGAAGGTAGGTGATAGGGTCGGGTCACGTGTGGTTCGGGTTTAATAACGGGGGAGGTGGAAGAGAATGGAAGGGGGGCGCGTTGACCCGTAGAGCGCCAACTTCGATGTTATCTCGCTTCAAAAGTAAGCGAGGATCACGAGAAGGACGAACTGAGCACGCTTCGATTTGCAAAAAGATCTTCTGGGTTCTGAGACCTGTCAATTCCAGCAGAACCTTTAGGAAATGGCCGATAAGGGTATTAAATAGTGGTAGTTTCCTTCGAAAGGTCTTCCCTTCGAAGATTTTTTTTTAATGCAGAGATTTACCTATGATACAATACGACGCGAGTATCCCTCTGAAGTCATTTCTATCTCGTCCTAGCATCTAACAGCGTTCCTGAGGTGGAAGTCGTACGTCATTTCTTTTACGAGCCACACACGGTCAAATGTCAAAAAGGTTAATATTTATTCACCTTTTATTTACGTATACGAACGGCTAATCGTAAAAATCTTTTAATCCGTAAAGGTTCCTCAAATATAGTTCAATATTTATAACGTTAGAAAATCAAAAGACTTTTTATAAGGGACATATTTATAAATATACTGGAGTTGGATTTAATGGTTGGATTTCCTAATAAATAATTTGAAAATTTTTACTCCAAACACGCTGAAGATGGCGCTATGCAACATTAAGGAACATTCAAGCTTCATTTGAATAACGGCGCGCGACGCACGCCCGAGGCCCGTTTCTATTAACACCGAGAACTAAACAGAATTGCGAAAGCACGCCAGTGTTGTGTAGCGCCATCTAGTTCGAATAAATTCATCCTCATTAAAACCATTTTGTTTCTACATTTTAAACAATGATTTTAATGAATCTGTCATATTTAGCTTTATGTTTATGTGTTTTCTTGATAATTATAAATGAGCAAAACAAATAAAATTCAAAAGATAAATTATCCAAAGGCAAATATAAAATAAATGTATTATACATTTTTCCTTTTTAAAATGTCTGTCTCTGTTGAACATAATTTGATTAATCCATTTATAATCAAACGTAGTATTATGAAATATATATTACCATAAGCCTATCATGAGGTCCCCAAAAGTAAAGAGCCCCATGTTTACGTCATTGTCCATGCGATAAGAAAATTAACGTACGACATCTTCTTTTTTAAAATTTCAACATCTAAAATATTCTCTTACTTGGTAGAGCAGCCACGCTCGGGCTGATAAGTGCCACACGCGTCTAAATCTCAAATTTTAAAAATAAATACCTTCAGAAAAACAAATCTTATTTCTAATAGCCAGTTTTAGGTTCTTATTAAAAATAAGTGTTAATTATAAGTTTCAAAGCGATAAAATTGCGAATAAGCCTTGGCTACAGTGCTAAGGGCTCGCGACGGAAATTTAGTTTAAAAACGTTAGCGCATGGCTTGCGCGCATTCATAATGCATTTCACGAAATTTAATTCAGAAATGCATAGTTGAGGACGTAGCCACTAGGAGGTGCGGATTTTCAATACCTACCTCTTAATAACGGGTATGTGATCGTCAAAAATTCGGTCTAGACCTTTGCTTATGGGGACCTTATGATATTACTGAGTAGTATTCATTTCCCCTATACGGCTAATGTTAAACGTTTAAAACATGTTACTTCTCACGCTCCCACTAAGTTTTCGAAATACTTTTTGGAAAAAGAAATAGTGCCAAAAAATTGTACTGACTTTCTAAAACTATATCTGTGTTTACATATCTCGTATTATATACTTCTGGTGTCGTTTAAGGCTTCAATTTATTCTATAGAGTTTGATTTTGCTGAACTAACTAATAACCGGAATTACCGCGTACACAGTATTAAAAAAAAGCAATAAAAGTAGGGTGTACAATTTCTCAAATGTCAAACGGCGTCAAAATCGTCACATTTTATTGTTGGCGACTAATAAAATTTTATTTTAAATTCATAATCCGATAAAGAATTCCTGGAAAAAATGAAGAATTAAAACACGAACCCGAGTTTAATACCGTTAAATAATTTTCTTTTTATAAGTGGATATACAAGAAGCTTAACTCGCGATGCAAAAGATTCAATTTCAACGCCCGGGCGTAGATTGGAGAATATTCTTTAGACGACAAATTTAACAGGTTTGGGGATTAAAAAACCCAGTCGAAAAGACCGTGTTGTAGTCGCATTAATTTATGCATTAACCGCCGAGGCTTAAGAAAAACTGGCTCTTAAAAACCTTTTTTTAAAGTCGTGGGAGGGTGAGGGTGTTTTGATGGAAAGTATTTTTATGGCCTAGATTTTGATAATACGGCCGAATTTTTAATAGAAAGGGTGACTGGCAACCTCCCCCTCACCCACCCATCCTTTTTGATAATAGGTTGCGCTGGTCAGGCAACATTCACTCTCACCAGCCCCCTAGCGGACGGGATAAAAGATCTCGCCCAAAAAAGTCATGTTCATACTGGTAATTTTGTTTTCGTATTTGGCGGTTTTGCAGGATTTGAAAAACTAGAAAACACGCACTCGAAATTCCTGCCAATGTGAACCACACTTTGGTGGTTAAAGTGATCCTTTTCCAGCAACGGAACCCGTATTTTTAATCTAAGTGTCATAAAAACGCGTGTGGCTTTAATGGAAAAATCACCTAATACAAGTTTAGTAAATTCGCCAATTTTCTAAACCATTTTCCTTAATTAAGCTTATTTGATAACGGTATGAATCTAAAACAAAAATTCTCTCACTGGAGTTATCATATTCGTCCATTTAAAAATAGTCTATATTATTAGCCACCAACAGTTTCATTTAATGGTAGAAAAAATGTAACTGTTAGAGCAAATTGTCCATACACAAATATGTACCCTGGAAATGATTAGTCAGTGTTTTTGGAAGGCACTAAATTTATTTGTGGCTTGCAAATTAGGACCAGCCCTCGCTATTTGAAACATTCTAGCTACTTTGTTTAAAACGTTTTAAGAGCAAAAATGTGAACAACATAGTAAAGTAACATTTACTAAGGTTTCACGTAGGTACGATATATCTTAAATGTTTAAAAAACGCGCGCACCCATCGTCTGCGGGAATTAGGGTCAAGGATTTGATGGAATTAAAAACCTCGACAACTCTAAACAGTACTTGGCCGATACAAGGGCGTTTTTGTTGAAGTGGCCAGTAGCTAACTTTCGGCTTCGGCCGCTGGTGCGCCATTACGAGCGAAAAAGGATAGAGGAAATCCGGGAAGGCGTCATCAGACACGACTCTGTTCGAGGCACTCTGGTGGTTTTCATGGTTTTTGATTATATTCGAGGAACAACACGTAGAACATTACCGAATGTTTTGGATCAGACGTGAGCCCCTCCGATTGACCCTTTCACGGCGCCCGAGGAACCACGCTGTTCCAACCTTCCCCGCGCCATCAAATGGAAGCGTAATGAACAAAATTACACCGCGAAAGTGCCGATGAAGTTATCAAGACGAGGAAAAAGAAATACTTAAGCATGCGCGAATGCCTCACTAAATACTTCCCATATCGTTTTTCCTGACTTCACGAATTTGACATGGCAGCCAACTTGAGCGGGTGATTTACCAAAATACTTCATCCCTGTCATGAATTTCGTTAAAAATGCGAAACTAACGTGATTACGCGAACATTTAGCGGTTAACTGTTCTTTATAGCTTAGCTAGGGGAGATTTAACCCGGGAATAAAACATCCTGGGAAAATTTGTAATTAGTTACACGTTTGATATTGAGAATGTGTATCCAGGGTTAAAAAAACATTGAATTAAATCACACAATGTATTTAAATGGCGGAATAAAAAATGGCAAAAAATAGGTTCTTAAAAAATTAAAATATATATAAAATATGAATAAACTAAAATATTAAAAAGTAGTTAAATTTAATTAAGAGTTCATTTAATTCAAGATAAACTAACTAATAAAAGTAAAATATCCGTTAATCATACAGAAAAAGAAAAAATCATTAAAATCTATAGAATCTAAAAAATTGATTGATGTATTTTTGTTAAAAAAAATCAAAAAAGTGCCAACCCTGTGTGTATCACTGTTGTTTCCCAGAAAAATACTACTAATTGTACAGATTTAATAACTAACGCTAGGTTTTTTTTTCAAAAAGGTTGAGATTTTGTCAATACATCAATTGATATATCTTTTTTTGAAGTACCGGATTTGGTATAACGTAAAATAAAAACGTAAATCAAAATTTTATTTGTAGATAAACGCCCGTAAAATAATTTGTTTTTAGCGCTTTCGCCTCGCAGCAAGGGGAGCTGGGTTCGATCCCAGGTTGCGGCACTAGGTAAAAACTCAGAACTACTCTTTTTGTGTTATGTTTGCAAGTTCTCTTCCCACTGGTTAAAGCGGTTTTCCCCGAGATCTTCGGTTTCCCCTTCCATAAAAACTGGTTGAGGTTAACGGTAATAGTTAGTTTTAGGGAGCTGTTGGCTCGCGTGGCATGAAAGGCATTGTAACCCGGCCACTTGTTTAAAGGAATTAAAAGTCGCTAGATGACTTGGGCCTAAGGTGGTGCCTTGGCTATTAGCCTAGCTAATTATTATGATTGATTATTATTTACTTATTAACCATATTTTTGTAGTTTTTAGATTTAGAATAATTTTAATTTTAATAATTATTTTTATTTCATACCACACTATTTTATCGATAAGTGGGCAGTAGCCTGCGAAGTTACAGGGTTCGACTTTCAAGAAAATAAGAAAAAGTACTTTAAAAATTGGAATATCAGTATTTCCACGATTTGATTCATCTTGCGCTCTTTCGAGTTTACATAATTTCCGAATGTATGTGTTTCAGCGCCTCGTGGCGAGTATAAGGGGTCAGGGTAAAATATCTAGCTGATTGTTATTGTTCCAATAATGTTTTGTTATGTTTTAACGGTGCTAATAAAAACTAAACGTACTTTTAATATAAATTTAACAGTTGCATTCCCATAACAATTATGGGTTGTTACTCAATTCAACTCCAAAATACGGATACAATTTACAAAACCTAAAACTACCCCGAAAAGAAATTCTACGCGTTTAAGAGTATTAATAGCTCTAAATATTAAAATCGGGAGCTATATTTAAACCTTCTAAAAACGAGATACATTTTAGGTACGGCTACTTCGTCGACTTTTATTTACTCAAATGGCGCCCTTCTTTTCAAAAAAAAATAAAATGTAAAAATAAAAAGTATAAAAATTTCAAAACTAAACCGGAAGTTAGTTGGTTACGAAGT